>NW_021703770.1:37416199-37497926 GCF_005190385.1 Monodon monoceros
AATTCTATCAAACATTTAGAGAAGAGCTAACACCTATCCTTCTAAAAATCTTCCAAAAAGTTGCAGAGCATTGAACGTACCAAATTCATTCTATGAGGCCACCACCACATTGATACCAAAACCACACAGCGATATCACAAAAAAAGAAAATTACAGACCAATGTCACTGATGAACATAGATGCAAAAATCCTCAACAAAATACTAGCAAACAGAATCCAACAGCACATTAAAAGGATCATACACCATGATCAAGTGGGATTTATCCCAAGGATGCAAGGATTCTTCAGTATATGCAAATCAATCAATGTGATACACCATATTAACAAGCTGAATAATAAAAAAATGTGATCATCTCAATAGATTCAGAAAAAGCTTTCAACAAAATTCAACACCCATCTACGATAAAAACTTTCCAGAAAGTGGGCATAGAGGAAACCTACCTCAACATAAAAAAGACCATATAAAACAAACCCACAGCAAACATCATTCTCAATGGTGAAAAATTGAAAGCATTTCCTCTAAGATCAGGAACAAGAAAAGGATGTCCACTCTCGCCACTATTATTCAACATAGCTTTGGAAGTCCTAGCCACAACAGTCAGAAAAGAAAAAGAAGTAAAAGGAATACAAATTGGAAAAGAAGAAGTAAAACTGCCATTGTTTGCAGATGACATGATACTCTATACATAGAAAATCCTAAAGATGCCACCAGAAAACTACTAGAGCTAATCAATGAATTTGGTAAAGTTGAAGGATACAAAGTTAATGCACAGAAATCTCTTTCATTCCTATATGTTAACAACAAAATATCAGAAAGAGAAATTAAGGAAACAATTCTATTCACTATTGCAAGAAAATACCTAGGAATAAACCTACCTAACACCGTAAAAGGACTGTACTCAGAAGACTACAAGACATGATGAAAGAAATCAAAGATGACACAAACATATGGAGAGATATACCATGTTCTTGGATTGGAATAATCAATATTGTGAAAATGACTATACTACCCAAAGCAATCTACAGATTCAGTGCAATCCCTATTAAATTACCATTGGCATTTTTTCACAGAACTAGAACAAAATATCTTAAAATTTGACTAGAGACACAAAAGACCCTGAATAGCCAAAGCAATCTTGAGGAAGAAAACATGGAGCTGGAGGAATCAGGCTCTCTGATTTCAGACTATACTACAAAGCTACAGTAATCAAGACAGTATGGTACTGGCACAAAACCAGAAATATAGATCAATGGAACAGGATAGAAAGCCCAGAGATAAACCCATGCACCTATGGTTACCTAATCTATGACAAAGGAGGCAAGAATATACAATGGAGAAAAGACAGTCTCTTCAATAAGTGGTGCCCGGAAAACTGGACAGCTACATATAAAAGAATGAAATTAGAACACTCCCTAACACCATACACAAAAATAAACTCAAAATGGATTAAAGACCTAAATGTAAGACTGGACACTATAAAACTCTTAGAGGAAAACATAAGCAGAACACTCCTTGACATAAGTCACAGCAAGATCTTTTTTGAACCACCTCCTAGAGTAATGAAAATAAAAACAAAAATAAACAAGTGGGACCTAATGAAACTTAAAAGCTTTTGCACAGCGAAGGAAACCATAAACAAGATGAAAAGACAACCCTCAGAATGGGAGAAAATATTTGCAAATGAAGGAATGGACAAGGGATTAATCTCCAAAATATACAAACAGCTCATGCATCTCAATAACAAACAATCCAATCAAAAAGTGAGCAGAAGACCTAAATAGACATTTCTCCAAAAAAGATATACAGATGGCCAAGAGGCACATGAAAACATGCTCAACATCCCTAATTATTAGAGAAATCAAAACAACAATGAGGTATCACCTCACACTGGTCAGATTGGCCATCATCAAAAAATCTACAAACAATGAATGTTGGAGAGGGTGTGGAAAAAAGGGGTTCCTCTTGTACTGTTGGTGGGAATGTAAATTGATACAGCCACTATGGAGACAGTATGGAGGTTCCTTAAAAAACTAAAAATAGAATTACCATATGACCCAGCAATCCCACTACTGGGCATATACCCTGAGAAAACCATAATTCAAAACGACACATGCACCCCAATGTTCATTGCAGCACTATTTACAATAGCCAGGACATGGAAACAACCTAAATGTCCATCAACAGAGGAATGGATAAAGAAGATGTGGTACATATATACAATGGAATATAACTCAGCCATAAAAAGGAATGAAATTGGGTCATTTGTAGAGATGTAGATGGACCTAGAGAGTGTCATATAGAGTGAAGTAAGTCAGAAAGAGAAAAATAAATATCATATATTAACACATATAAGTGGAACCTAAGAAAATGGTACAGATGAACCTGTTTGCAAGGCAGAAATAGAGACACAGACATAGAGAACAAACGTATGGACACAAAGGGTGAAAGTAGGGGTGGGATGAATTGGGAGATTGGGATTGACATGTATACACTAATATATATAAAATAGATAACTAATGAGAGCCTACACAGGGAACTACGTGATGCTCTGTGGTGACCTAAATGGGAAGGAAATCCAAAAAAGAGGGGATATATGTATACATACAGCTGATTCACTTTGCTGTACGGCAGAAACTAAACACAACATGGTAAAGCAACTATACGCCAATTAAAAAAAAATACTCACGTGATTTCAAACAATGTACACTAAATTGGAATTTTTCTTAAAACAAACAAAAACCCAAAATGAAATAAGAAGGCAGTATGCAACCAGAAATAGTATACAAGACTGTCTCCAAGATCCCTTTTAAATAGTGTTTTTGTTTAGGGTGTGAATGATTGAGGATATAGGAATGATTTGCTTTAAATAGGCTTAAAGGAGAAACAATTGGGAGGAAGTATATTTTTGTGTCCTGTGTAGATCCTACATGCAGAAAATAAATTTTTAAATTTACAGACATATGTACTATTATAGGGAAGCAAAGACATGGATAATGATGTTGATAGTAATAATAATAACATTAATAGCTTGCAATCATATAGCAATTACTGTGTGCCAGGTATTAACCACTTACTTAGTTCTCACAATAACAACATTTTACTGTAGGAATATTATTATCCCCATTTTACACATGATAAATCTGGGGCAACATATTCAAGAATGCTCTTGAAGTAAATCTGGGATTCTAATTTGATTAAAATGATTCAATATCAAGACCATGTTTTTTTTTATAAGCACATGAGAAATAATAATGGGAATTATCAGGAAAATGTGATACCAAAACATTTTTAAGAAAAGATGTCAGTTTTAAGGCAAATTATTTTAATATATACCTTTGAAATCTTTTTCATCTCTTGATATAGGGTTGTATTTGGCTGAAAAATGGCACAAAGAAACACCTTCTAATTTAGTTGTGAATCCTTTTCTGGATCATTTACTCTTGGGTTTGGCCAAACACAAGCTCTTCCTGCATCAACCTGGGATTTACTTGGGCAGGAGAGAGGAGGACCCTCAAAAAATTTCTTTAGTGGTAAACACCCCAGATACTCAAAGCTTGCTGTATTCCAAATAATATTTATCGAGGTATTGAAGAAAATATCCAATTTTAGAAGTCCTCAGAGAGTTTGAAACTTGGTAGTATATTTAAAATTGAGTCCTGAGGACTTTTTAAGCATGTTTCAACTTCTATTTATAGTTTTGGAAGGGAAAGGGAAAGCCATGTAATACATTTTCCTTACCCTTTCAGAGAAGGATGAACAATTCTGTGATCCTAATTTAGGCATTTTTCTGCAGTGTTGATAACTGGGTCAAGTAGGTCGGATGAATCAAGCCACAGGTTGGATAGGTGAGAGATAGTTGCCTCAGGAGGCCAACGTGCTGGGTTCTTTGTGCAGAAAGGTGAATGTCAGAATGATGGAGCTCATGCTCTGGGGGTGACTGATGAGAGGTCAAGATGTGTAGGAAATAGAACACCAGGGTTGAAGCCAGAAGCCCATGGTTGGAGCACCAGCTCTGTAATACAGTGGGTGGAGTGGCTGTGAACAAATCATCTGAGGTCCTGGGGCCCCAGATTTTTCATCATGATATGGAAAGAATGTCTAGTTTACTGTAACCACAGGATTAACTGAGATGATACAGGTATTTTTAAACTATTCAATGAACAATTAATGTTTTATTGATGGTAAGAATAGTAACAGAAACTTTGTTCTGCAAATATCTACTGAGTGACTACTGCATGCAGGGCAAAGTTCTATGCACTGATGATACAATGAATGAATGTTAGACTTTCCAGTGGGGAAGACAGAAAATGAATAGGTAAAGATATATATATATATATTCTTTTGCTAAGTAACAAATTACCTGAGTACTTAGCAGCTTAAACCAACAACTATTTATTAGCTACCACAGCTTCTGAGGGTCAAGACTCCTGGAGTGGCTTCGCAGGTAATTCTGGCTCAGATTTCCACACGAGGTTGAAGTCAAGTTGTTAGCTTGGTGACCGGCATTGCAAGGCTTGACTGGCTGTTTTTTAAAAACATCTTTATTGGAGTATAATTGCTTCACAATGGTGTGTTAGTTTCTGCTTTATAACAAAGTGAATCAGTTATACATATACATATGTCCCCATATCTCTTCCCTCTTGCATCTCCCTCTCTCCCACCCTCCATATCCCACCTCTCTAGGTGGTCACAAAGCACCGAGCTGATCTCCCTGTGCTGGTCACAAAGCACTGAGCTGATCTCCCTGTGCTATGTGGCTGCTTCTCACTAGCTATCTATTTTACATTTGGTAGTGTATATATGTCCATGCCACTGTCTCACTTTGTCCCAGCTTACCCTTCCCCCTCCCAGTATACTCAAGTCCATTCTCTAGTAGGCCTACATATTTATTCCCATCTTTCCCCTAGGTTCTTCTGACCATTTTTTCTTTTCTTTTTTTGTTTTTAGATTCCATATATATGTGTTAGCATACGGTATTTGTTTTTCTCTTTGACTTACTTCACTCTGTATGACAGTCTCTAGGTCCATCCACCTCACTACAAATAACTCAGTTTCGTTCCTTTTTATGGCTGAGTAATATTCCATTGTATATATGTTCCACATATATCTATATATATGTTCCACATCTTCTTTATCTATTTATCCATCTATTGATGGACACTTAGGTAGGTTGCTTCCATGTCCTGGCTATTGTAAATAGAGCTGCAATGAACACTGTGGTACATGACTCTTTTTTAATTATGGTTTTCTCAGGGTATATGCCCAGTAGTGGGATTGCTGGGTTGTATGGTAGTTCTATTTTTAGTTTTTTAAGGAACCTCCATACTGTTCTGCATAGTGGCTGCATCAATTTACATTCCCACCAACAGTGCAAGAGTGTTTCCTTTTCTCCACACCCTCTCCAGCATTTATTGTTTCTAGATTTTTTTGATGATGGCCATTCTGACCGGTGTAAGATGATATCTCATTGTAGTTTTGATTTGCATTTCTCTAATGATTAATGATGTTGAGCATTCTTTCATGTGCTTGTAGGCAATCTGTATATCTTCTTTGGATAAATGTCTGTTTAGGTCTTCTGCCCATTTTTGGATTGGGTTGTTTGTTTTTTTGGTATTGAGCTGCATGAGTTGCTTGTATGTTTTGGAGATTAATCCTTTGTCAGTTGCTTCATTTGCAAATATTTTCTCCCATTCTGAGGTTTGTCTTTTCATCTTGTTTATGGTTTCCTTTGCTGTGTAAAAGATTTTAAGTTTCATTTGGTCCAATTTGTTTATTTTTGTTTTTATTTCCATTTCTCTAGGAGGTGGGTCAAAAAGGATCTTGTGATTTGTGTCATAGAGTGTTCTGCCTATGTTTTCCTCTAAGAGTTTGATGGTGTCTGGCCTTACATTTAGGTCTTTAATCCATTTTGAGTTTATTTTGGTGTATGGTGTTAGGGAGTGTTCTAATTTCATTCTTCTACATGTAACTCTCCAGTTACATGTAACTGTAGACAGTTACAGTTCTACATGTAACTGTCCAGTTTTCCCAGCACCACTTGTTGAAGAGGTTGTCTTTTCTCCACTGTATATTCTTGCCTCCTTTGTCAAAGATAAGGTGACTATATGTGTGTGGGTGTATCTCTGGGCTTTCTATCCTATTCCATTGATCTATACTTCTGTTTTTGTGCCAGTACCATACTGTCTTGATTACTGTAGCTTTGTAGTGTAGGCTTGACTGGCTTTTAAGGATCAATTTCCAAGCTCACTTATATGACTGTTGACAAGCTTTGATATTTCAGCATGTGAGACCCTCCATAGGACTGCTCACAACGTGACACTTGGTTTCCTCCAGAGCAAGTTATCTAAGAAGGGAGAGAGGGAAAAAGAGAGCAAGATGGAAGCTGCAGTGTCTTTTACATCTAGTCTCAGAAGTGACATATCATCACTTCGATATCCTACTGGTATGCAGATCAACCCTGGTCTAGTGTTGGAAGGAACTACAGAAGGATGTGAATAGCAGGAGGTGGGACTCATTGGGGGCCATCTTATAGGCTGGCTATCACAATATCATAATACGTGCAGTAAAAAGTGCTACAAAAGTAAAGTGCTCTGATAAAGAGTGGAGGGGGGGGTGGGACCTAATTTAGATAGCCTTCCTAAGAAAGTGACTCCTAAACTGGGATCTTAGAGAGAGAAGGACGAGCCACAGGAAGGTTCAGGGAAGGGCACTGGGGCCTGGGTAGAGGCATCAGCAGGTGCAAAATCTCCGAGGTGAAAGAGGTTAGCATTTTCGAGGAATTGTTAGGGGGTTGGTGTGAATGAGTGATGGCTACAGGGAAAGAGTGTGGCTTGAGATGCCACTGAAGGGTTAGGCAGAGGCCAGATCACATAGGCCATGGAGCCCTGGTAATAGTTTGCATTTTTTTCAAAGAGGAGCCAAAGGTGATTCAAAGGCTTTGAGTGGGACATAGGTATAACCTGCATTTTAAAAAGAACTTTCCAGCCCTTTCTGGAGAGTGGATAGAGGGAGAGCAGGAGTGGAAGTAGAGAGACTAGTTTTCAAGTTATTTCTACAGTTCACAGTCCAGGTGACAGGGAATTGTGCCAGATACAAGTTGGTGACAGTGGAGGTGAAGAGAGGTGGGCAAATGAGAGCTGTATTTTGAAGGAGTGGCTTTCAAGATGTGCTGATGGATTGAAATTATTCTGTGTGTGTGGGTGGTGGGTGGTGGTAAAGACAGGATCAAGAATAATACCCAAGTTTCTGTTGGTGTCATTTACTCAAATGGAGAACAGTGGATGGGAGAGTTTGGTTGGGGTAGGGGATCAGTGAATGAGTGTCCAAGAGGGTCAAGAGCAAATTTTTGGCTGTGGTATCTTTGCAATAGCTATGAGATACAACTAACAAGAAGGCAATGGTACCTATGAGACTGAAACTTTGAAGACAGATCTCTGGATTTGGGAATCATTAACAGAGACATGTTTTTAAAGCCATGGAATGAATGAGATCCTTTAAAGAGGAAGTAGATGGAGAGGTAAGGAGCCCAGAGAATTCTAACTTTAATTCTGGGGATAAATAGATGACTCCAGCCATCAGCACTGTCACTCCAGTCCTTCCCATGAGTGTCAAGAACATGCAACAAAGAAAGAAGGAACAAAAGAAAGAATGAGAGACCAAAAGGAAAGGAAAAGAAAGGAAGGAAAGGGAGAAAAGATGCATGGGAGGAGGAGCCATCTTTATGGAACAGATCCAAAGCAGGAGGAATTTCTGTGGACTGAGTAGAAAACACAATGAGAGTAGCCACAGGGTAAAGGAGAGAAAAGACAGTGGTCCACCACATCAAAGACTGTTGAGACACAGAAGTGTTCTTCAGACGTGTTTATGAGGAGATCATTGGTGACTTTGACAAGGGAGGTTTTGAGAGATGATGGGTAAAATCTTCGTCGAGGAACGAGTAGAAGGGAAATGGAGAAAAGGAGATAGGAGAAATAGACAACTCTTCCAGAATGTTTGCTGCAAAGGAAAACAGAGAATATGGTGGTAGATAAAGGGGAATATGGGAATGAGGGAGGGGTGTGTGTGTGTGTGTGTGTGTTGAAAATTAGAGAGTATTTCGATGCATGAAAGAGCAAAAGCCAGAGTGAGCAAGAGAGAAAGAACAAGAGAGGATGACATCCAGATAATATATGAGAGGCAAAATAGACGTAGACAAAATTAAACGTTAAATCCCTTTATCCCCTTCATCAATACCTTCCCCCACCCTCCCCAACCAAAGAAGATTTTAGAAGTTGACTTTTTGCTTTTTTAAGCTGTGGTGGTACTTTCTTCTTTCAGTTTGAAAGTAATTTTTTGCCTAGCAAGCTGAGTTACTCATTCTCAGTCTGACTCACACCTGGATGGGGGAGCTTGAAAAGTGACCCAGCAGGGTGTGGAATAATATCTTCTACACAACACAAAGGGCTTGTGATACTCCGTGTGGTAGAGTGAAGGGACCATCTGAATAGAAAACAAATAAGATTTTCTTAGTCTAGTGCCAGCCCAACGCTTGTGGGCAAAAGGCAACAGCAAGGAGGGAGAGAGAACCTGTTTAATGTACTGGGGACCCTCTATATTCCTGGCATGATGCCAGGGTCCTTGCTCCTCTGTGTTACATAAATGCCAGTCAACTTATGAGGAGAAGAATTAGTTTGTGTAGTAGCTTCTTCAACAAACCAGTTTTATTATTCCTCTCCTCTCTCCTCCCCCTTTCCTTTTTTCTTTTGTTCTTTCTTTCTTTGATACATGTTCCTGGCATACATTGGAGTAACAGTGCTGACGGCTGAAGTCATCTATTTATGCCCAGAATAAGCACAGAATAGGCGAGAGATTACGCAAATTACCATGGATCGTGCATCCAAAAGTACTTTGGCCTTAACTGAGAAGGAGGGCTGTTGTCCCTAGTCTTGGCCTTTCCCTGGACTGCCTGGACCTCCCTAGGTCAGTGGGAATAGTGCTAACTTCTACAGAGGGCCGGGCATCGTGCTGGCAGGCGTTACCTCATTTGGTCCTCCTCAAAATTCTGAGGGGTAACTGATTCACGTTGTTATAAAGCAGAAACTAACACACCATTGTAAAGCAATTATACTCCAATAAAGATGTAAAAAAAAAAAAATTCTGAGGGGTAAGTCGTACTATGCTCATGTTACTGTTGAAAAGAGTTGTCACCAAGATATGTTAAGTAACTTGGCTGAGCCTGGAGTATACTTATTTTATATAATTTATATACATATTTACATGCTAATGTCCTTCTTGAAACATGTAAGATGGTGTTAAATGATGGTGGACAAAATAGCATTGAAAGGCAGGGTGGTCGTTGGTGATTCATCCACTCAGGACTCAAACCTACTAGCCATCTGTGTGTTTGAATCATGTGAGTCCTTCTCTTCTCTTATCCATCCTACTTCTCCACTCCCACCAAAACAGGCTAGTGTCAAACAGAGTTGCTCAGCCTCAGGCAAAAAAGTGATTTAGGCACAGGTTTTATTTCCCTGTGTCCCTGGCTTCTAATTTCTTCCTCTGGTGCTGTCCTTATGCTCTCCCCCATTTGTAGGTGCCTCCTAAACCTTTAAGTATATGAGGGGTAACTGATTCACTTTGTTATAAAGCAGAAACTAACACACCATTGTAAAGCAATTATACCCCAATAAAGATGTTAAATAAATAAATAAATTTTTAAAAAAAGAGAGGAAGGAAAGACTTAAGCAAAAGGAGTGAAAAGCTCTCCTGGCAGAACTTTTGTAATCAGTGGGTAGTTGGGCAATTGAGGTACATTTTCACTTGGGAAACTTTCTTGGGCCCTGTGAGAATCGCACCCCTGAGGTAGCTGCTATGGGAAAAGGCCAGCCTGGCCATGGCAGGACACACCTGTTGAAGAATTTTCCCTTCATCCTCCTTTGGCTTACTCACACTCTAAGATTTTCAGGTTTATAAATATGTCCTTAGCTTTGGATGTATTTCATTTATATATGTGTTACTGATAATCCATATGAAGAAAACTGCAGGGTCCTCTAAACTGTAATTTAAGGGAACTGAACTATATTTTGAAGATAAGATAAGATAAGGAAAGGTAAAATAACCTAAACATTTTCTAGTTTCTGGCACATAAAAAAAATGTCTGGGGTTGTATACCTTTATATAGGGGATTTGACTACTGATGGTCAGTGTTCTTTTTAAATTCACCGTTTTTGTTAGATTTTTAAAAAAATATCACTAATATATGCTCATTGAAGGAAATCATCAAATACAGTGGCTTATAAAAAATCTCCCCCCCTTCAATCCCACTCTCCTGAAGCTATTAATTTGATGTGTACCCTTTCACAACTTTCCCTGTGTTCTTACAAACATATCTATTTTATATATGTGATCTATTATATATATATGTATGCATATAGATACATTTATATATATAAAATAAATGTCCAAATACATTTGTATATAATTAATAATTTATAGGTAATAAAATGTATACATGCATATACATATTTATATATTTATGTGTATATACATATATGCAATACATAAATGCACATAGGAAGGTTTATTTTCTAATTTCTATAAACAAAAATGGTATCATACTAAATATATTATCTATAACTTACATCTTTTCACTGACAATAGGTCCCAGACCCTCTAGGTCAATACAAACGGACCTAACCCATTTTTTTTTTAATACAATATTCCAGAGCACGGCAGTGTCATAATTTATTTGACCAATGCTCTATTGATGTACATTTAGTTATGTCCAGTCCCCCCTCCTCAACCCCAAGGAGTGGAGATGATCAGCTCTAAGTATTAAAAACATCCTCAAGTTGGTCAGAAAAATAAAATCCAATAGTAAATGGGCACAATTTATAGATTCACGAAGTAGGAATTGAAAATGTCCAAATCTATATAAAAAGATGCTCAGCTCTCTGGAGTCATAGATCTGCAAACGGAAACAATTCACTACATTTTCTAGTCATTAGATTAACAAAAATGAAAAACTTTGTCAACACTGTTTGGTGGCAAAAATTAGGCAAACGGATACCCCTGTGTATTGTTGGTGGGAATCTGTATTGAGCCTAGTAGTGTCTTTCAAAAGCAGGACTGCTTACCTTCCCGACACTGAAATCCCATGTTTGGAATTCTAGCTGACATAATAAGAGCACCAGGAAGTACAAATATATGTTCAAAGGTGTTTACTGTCTGGCAGACCTTCATATTCAGTAACTTTATCTTACTCTGATGCTCACAAGACCCACAACTGATTTCAGAAACCTTAGAACGGTGCCAGCTTCATGCAAAGTGCTCAATAAATGTTTACTGTTATTGTTATTGGAAAGCTAGAGATAAAACAAAAAGTAGAATATAAAAGACAACAGTAACAAAAGCGGGAAAAAGAAACCAGAAGAGCTAACCAACCATGAAAAGACATCAGTGAATGTTTGTGGAATATTTGTGAGCATGAATTCCATACAGATTTCCCACTCTCTGGAGAAATAAAAGCCCCAGGAAGGTGGGAGAATCATGTGTGTGCTCTGGCTACCAGGCAGCATGCTGTGGTTATGTAGTGAATGTCAAACAAAAAGAAAACTCCTCCAAAGGATGGCTCTAATTATTTCTCAAATTGTGTATACCCCCACTTAACTCTGATTTTGTCCATAGAAAGAAATACAAGATTTAATCTCTTCCTTACTTTTCTTAAACTACTCACCCACTGATCAAGTTGGAATTTCAGAGCGCTAATATTCCAACTTCCTCCTTTGAGGCTCTGGACAAATCACATAAATCCTATAGCATCATTCAGCAAATGTAGACTGTGAAACCACTACATTCACTGAAAAGGCTGGAATGATGTACAAGATAGGTGTCAGCTTTAGAAGGTTTATCAGCCCCATCTCAGATGTGAGGGATGCAGGGCAGGAAGGTGTGCAGAGGAGGGGGTGGCACAGTATTAGAATGTAACGTGATCACGTGCTAAATGAAAGAAATGAGTTTCCTGAAGAGGAGGTGACATGTGAGTCCTGAAGGACGAGAGGACTTTTTTCATTGGGGATGGGCATTTCATAGTGGGTAAGGACATATACAAGCACACGTGGGTGGGAAATAGCGCCTGGCAAAGCGATGGTTTTGGAGTGATCGGCGTAGTGCATGATGGGAAAGGAGATCTGGATGTTACTTTGCATCTAGATCACAAAAGGCCACAGTGGCTCTAACCAGAGAAAGTCAATGGGGGCATAGTGGTGGAAAGTATCAAAGTTATACCTTTGTGAAGCAAAGTCCGGAGAATTTCTTGAGACTGGGTAGAGAGCCGCTGGGAGGAGGGAAGCCACCAAGGACACCACTGCAATTGTATTGTAGGGACACCATGGTGTGAGACCTGGAGCCAGACTGCTTGGGCTCAAATCCCAACCCCATCATTTATTAGCTATGTGATTTTGGGCAGGTTACTTATTTGCTCTGTGCTTCGGTTTCCCCATCTATAAATTGTAGATAATACAAATCCATCGCAGGGGATTGCTAGGAGAATTAAATGAGTTAATATTTTTTAAAGTGCTTAAAATAATGCTTGGTACATAGTATGTGTATTATTGGATAATTGTTAAGTGAAAATAAATAGAACTTAGTAAGAGCTACTGAAGGTCAAGGCCAAATAGGAAGGGCTGCCTGGAATTGAGAAATATTTATTTTTGAGGTACGATGTAGATGGTTTTGGTGACCAGTTGGATGTGGGAAATGTGGTGACAGGAAGCATGAGGCTATGGTGAGCAGATAGCCTCTGGAGTAACACAGCCCTGGGACCCACGAGCAGGTGATTTAACATCGCTCTAAACCTTATTTTCCCTGTCTATGAAAGCAGGCTGCTGCTGCATTGAAACCTTTTATGGCTGTTTTAATGCTTAAATCAGAAAATGTGTCTAAAATCCTTAGCACATTGCCCAAAAGCTTGTAAGTTCTCAATAAATATTACTTATGTTACTCTGTGTCAAAGTTAAAAATGTAGAGAAAGGGAGAGAAAGAGAGAGAGATTGGTGGGGAGAGAGGGAGAGAGAATGACTGATGGTGTCATCTGCTAAGATGGTGTGCATGGTGTTGAAGAAATGGAGGAAAGACAGTGAATTCCATTTTGAACAAAAAAGTCTGAGATACCTGCAGGATGTTGCGTGAGACAGCTAGCTGGAGAATGGCTCTGGAGCTCCTGTGAGAGATTTTGAAATTGTCAGTACTTAAGCCTTGGAACCTGATACAGTCACTCATAGAGAGTAGAGGGAGAAAAGAACAAGACAGCATTTCTGCAGACCCCAACGTTCAAGGGTTAGCTTGCTGGAGGAGGTGCCAGCAAGGGAGACCAAGCATATAATTGTATTCCAAAAACAGATACAGTGATAGATGTGTTCTGTAATACTGTGAAAGTTGGACATCTATGTATGAGAATGGTCTGTCTGAAGGGTTATTAACAGCACTTTCACATGCGTTACCCATTTTAATGCTCTTAGCAACCCTTCCTCAGTCATTAAACTGAAGCTCAGGTTTTCAAATGGCAGAGCTAAGACTTGAAAGCAGGTCTTTCTGCTTCAAATCCAATGCTCTTTCAACTGTCCCCAGCTTATACAAAAACAAAAACAAACAAAAAACACAAAACAACTCCCCAAACAAAAACAAAACAAGCCAAGTGAAATGTAGAGTTGAGCTATTTTGTTCTTGTAATTCTTGAGACTAGATGAGATTCTTTGATCCTCTACTTATCAGTCTCTTTAATCCCACCAATGACGGGAAATCTCTGATGGCAGCTGCTCCTTGGCGTGGCCCCGGAGACTCGGAAGAGCAGCTCTGGGGGGTCAGAGAGCTGAGAAATAGGCCTCTTCCTCGGGACAGGTGAGAGAGGAAGATGGAGCACAGAGGTTCTTTCAGGAATCCCGAAGGTGGCTGGGATTTTTTTTTTTTTTTTTTTTTGCACCCGTCTTGCCCCAGATGAGGGACAAATGCTGGTTTCTTCATCATTTCTATCCATTTCTCCTTCACTGGATGAGAAGACCTGGGCTTTAAAATTGAACCATTCTGGTTTTAAATTCTAGTTCTGCCACTTGCCAGCCATGTGACTTTGAGAATGTCACTTAATTCTTAAAAGACCCAGTTTCATTTCCCAGGACATGGGTCTAGTAATATCTTCCTAGGGGAAGGATTATTTGTGTTCAGCAAATAATTGAGGCTCAGTAAAATTGTTTGAGCCTTGATTGAGATTAACATCCTTTATTGGCTGCCCATCTGGGATAAGCACTTAAAGTGGGCTAGAAAGCCCTGTGAGGCCTAGACCCTCCCTTTCACTCCAGCCTCCTCTTGCAGCATGGACCTCCTATGCCCTCATCCCCATACCTCCTCACCATGTAACCTCTTACCATAGGGCCTTTGCATATACTGCTCCCTCTGTCTAGAATATTCCCCCCTCACCTTCTTGGCAACTTAACTCCTACCCACCTTTGAGAACTCAGTTCATGTGTCCCTACTCCAGAGAAGCCTTCTCTGACTTCTAGACTAAGTCGACCCCTGTGGATGTCTTCTCCCTCGTTGCACTTATTCAGGTACAATTTTCCCATTGATTTTGTGGTTTTCAGTTCCGGTCTGGGAAGGCTGAAATCTAGTCTGTTTTTGTTATCTTTGAATTCTTAGTCGTTGGTGCCCTGGCTGTCACAGGTAGATTCTCAATATTTGTTGACTGAATGCATGAGGTACTGTACACAAAATGCTAGACAATTATACATGTTCAATCAATTTTCAGTTGGTTTCACAGCTCCCAGAAGTGTGTCAGAGGCCTCTTGTGACTGCAAAGCTCTGAATTCTTCTGGAAGATAATATTGTGTTATGAAGTTATTCTGGCATTTAGAGTTTAGGCATTTAGGCATTTAGAGGAATTGTACTGAAATGAATTTTAATCTCAGCTTTGTTTACTAACTGAACAAGTTTTGTAATCTCTCTGACCTTCACTTTCCTCATCTACAGAATGGGACAGTAATCCCTTGCAGGGCTGTTGCTGGTAGTCATTCAAATATTTATGGAGGATCTTCTGTGTGCCAGGCACTGTTCTGGGCACTCAAAATACAGCAGTGAACAACACTGATAAAAATAGCTGCCCATATTTTGGTAGGGAAGACAGAAAATAAGGCAAATTAGTAAAATATCTATGTGTTTGATGGTGGTAAATGCTAAGAAGAAAAATGTAGCAGGAAGGAAGTGTGCAGTTTGAGAAAGTGATATTTAAGTGAAGAAATGAAGGAAGTGAGAGAGCATTTTAGGCAGAGGGAAGATAAGTGCAAAGGCCTTGAAGCAGAAGTATGCTTGGCACAATCGAGAAATAGAGAGTAGGGCCGTCTAGCTGGCTGGAGAGGACTTAATATCCAGGGCAGGGGCTACGGAAATAGTAATCAATGAGGTCTGAAAGGTGACAAGGGCCAGATCATGTAGGGTTTTATGGGTCACTGTGAGGTTGATTGAGGAGAGTTCTGGATAGAGGAGTCATATGTATTTTAATGGATCACTTTGTCTGCTATGTTCAGAATGGATTGTAGGGACACAAGGGAATTACCAGGGAGAACAGTTAGATGAGAGATGCTGGTGGCTTGAATCAGAGCAGTAGCAGTGGAAGTGGGGAGGAGTGGTTGGATTCTGTATGTATCTTTAAGGTAGAACTGATTTGCTAATGGCTCGGATGTGGGGAATGAAGAATGAGGGGACTCAAAGGTAAATTCTTAATAACAGGAAGAATGGAAATGCTATTTACTGAGATGGGAAGATTTAGGGAGAAGTCAGTTTTGCACATGGAGTGGGAATCAGGACTTCGTTTTTGGACATCTTAAGTTTAAGATGCCAAATAGAGGTATCCAATGACAGTTGGATATATGAGTCTGGAGTTTGTGAGAGAGGTCTGGAATGGAAATAAAAGTTTGGGAGTCATCTGCAGAGAGGTGGTATTTAAGGCCATGAGACTGGATGAGAACAATATCCAGTCGAATGTTGATAAGTACAGATTTAAAAACAGAGAGATTAGATCCAAATACTGACATTTAGAGGTTGGGATGGGAGGTGATGCCAGCAGAGGAGTCTGGTAGGCAGGGAGGTAGGAGGAAAATCCAGTGGGTGAGTGTGGTATCCTGTAAGTCAAAAATGAGGGAAGGTGGGGGAGGGATGGATTGGGAGTTTGGGATTAGCAAATGCAAACTATTATATATAGAAAGAATAAACAACAAGTTCCTATTGTATAGCACAGGGAGCTATATTAAATATCCTGTAATAAACCATAATGGAAAAGAATACGAGGAAAGAATGTATAAATATGTATAACTGAATCACTTTGCTGTACAGCAGAAATTAACACAGCATTGTAAATCAACTACACTTCAATAAAATAAATTTTAAAAAATGAGGGAAGTGTTCAAGGGGGAGGGTATGACCCATTAGAACCAAATGCTACTGAAAAGTCAAGTAAGATGAAATCTGAGAATTAATCATTGGAATTAGCAGTGTGAAGGCTAATGGTTTTGTTGTTATATGCATTTATGTGTGTAATAGAGGAAGAAAAAAAAACTGAGCCATAATGACCTTCTAAGAAGGCTGTCTTTCATTGAAGGGAAATCCCTTTGGGTCAGCTGAGTCTGGATTAGTATATGCAAGTGTGTTCCTGGAGTCTTAGGTAGTAGGATCTGAGGTGAACCAGACCCTTTTCATTATGGAGTGAAAGGGATTTGTACTGGGGATTTGGCTGGGGTGGCCTGGAAGGAAAGAGATGAGGATGAGGGATGAAAGAGTGTGGGAGGATGATGGGAGGATGATCTGAGGCTGAGTTTGTAAGGAGGACCACCAAAAAAATCCCGATGGTCAGAAGCCTTGAGGAGCTGAATGATGGTGTTTAAATTAGGTAGTGAATTGCTAGAATGAAACCATCTTACCTCTGGCTGAAACTCTTTTTTTTTTTTTTTTTGTGGTACGCGGGCCTCTCACTGTTGTGGCCTCTCCCGTTGCGGAGCACAGGCTCCGGACGCGCAGGCTCAGCGGCCATGACTCACGGGCCCAGCCGCTCTGTGGCATGTGGGATCTTCCCGGACCGGGGCACGAACCAGCGTTCCCTGCATCGGCAGGCGGACTCTCAACCACTGTGCCACCAGGGAAGCCATGGCTGAATCTTTGATCAAGTCTATCACACACACCTTTTAAGAGTGTGACTCTTTTTCTTTTGGGTAGAAACTGAGGGAGGGATTGCATTTCATGCTTGAGTTAATGAGAGGCGGACCACGTGCAGGGTGGAGAAAGATGATCCGTAAACTGGTTGAGTGCAGCAGGGACAGGAATTGAGAACTGCAGATGACAATGGGAACACCATCCTTGCCTCTGGAAGTTTGCAGGAAAATTTGCAAGGAGGGATTTGGACTTCCCCAGAGTGTGGAATGGGAGGCTTGAGGTGATCTTACCTATCTGACAATATCCAGGGACATCTGTATTTCAACTTATAAGGCACCAGGCATATAATAGAGTCTATATAAATGTTACTTCCTCTCATCTATCTCAGCACCTTTCTACCCAAATTTAAGCAGGTTTTCCAGATACTTTATTCACTAACCACTATGGTTAACTACTCAAAATGGTGCTAGTTGCGGTAGGCACTGCACAGTAGACGATAAGACAAGGACTTTGCTCGAAGTTGTGATGTAGAGGCGAAGCTAATGCAAGGCAGGAGGGATGCAAAGGCTCAGTGGCGTGCTTCAGACTATCAGAGCTGTGGAGTTGCTGGCTTAGTTGGTGTCCTGTCTGTTTTTAGCTTTCCAAATTTTCAAGTGCTCCCACAAGAGGGCAGTGAATTCAACTGGACAATATTCAAGTTGGATAATATTCAACTTCTCTCTCAATAGGGCAATGAATTAGTCGATGGAAGTAATGCTGTAACAAGCAGCTCCCAACTTTCAGTGACTAATCTAATGAAGATTCATTTATGGCTTAAGTCCCAGTCCAATGTGGATGAGCTGGAGTTGGAGGAGTTGGGTACTCTGCTCCATGCTGTCACTCAGGGACCCAGGCCCTTTCTTTCTAGTGGCTCCTCTGTCCCTTCAGGACTCTGGGTCCTCTGCATCTGGTTGGCCAAGAAATGAAGAAAGAATGTGTGAAGGGTCCCTTGATGTCAATTATCTCCATCCAGTAGTGGCACATGACTTCCATTCATGTGTCAATGATGAATGCTGCTCACGTGGCGTCACTTTCATACAAGGGAGGTGGAAAATGTGGTTTAGCTGAGTAGCCATGAAGAGGAAGTGGGTCTAGTGAACATCCAAATTTCAGATAAACTCTGCCATAGGCCAGAAAGGGGGAAATAGCATAATTATATAAAGGATGTTTTAAACAGAGAGAATGTCAAAGGCTGGATGCAGAAAAAAATTTTTTCAACACATTTTGCTTCATAGGAGACAAATTAAGAACACAAATGAGATGGTAAAGGCATTAAATCTACTTTATAGTTCAGTGCCTGATGTTGAAGGATCCCATCTAGCCACTTTCATTAACATTTTAGCATTTATTTATAGACATATTTTGTGCCTGTTTAGGTGGTAAAAGCAGCCTTTTCTAAATAACTTACTGGACCAAGCACTTTTATCATTGGATGAACACTGGGGAAGCTGTAGTTCCTTAAGACAAATTTGGGAGCTTTAAGGGCATTTTCAGTATAAACTTTCTATAGGAAAATGGAACTTGAGCATGGGAAAGGATAGAGTAAGGGTAAGGGCATGTGTTTTCCCCTCCTTTTTAGGGGATAGATCAGGTATCTAATTCAACCCAAGGGATAATTTTCAAGCACAAACCCAGTGCTACTGTGGATATAAAAATGAACAACTCTTATATCTAATCCTGACAAGAGAATGATCATTTTGAATAACGTACAAATAAGAGGCTTTAGAGTTGGCTAAAATAGCATGGTTGGCCAAACGTTATCATTTTCAAGCAAAATGTAAGGCATCTTTCTACTTTCTGTGGCTGAGCCAGATTATTTAAGGAGAAGCATAAGCAGGCACTGTAATAAGATAGGTGAGCGGGAGAGGAATTTTACAGATGGTTTATAAACCACACATACAGTTTTCAAAAGAATATGGACATCTTGGGGGTATATTTCTGTTGTGTATTTTTCATATGCCCCTGCTTGAAAGTGTATCACCCATACAGCCTTGAAATTTCTTTTAATTAACATCCTCATGAACCTTATCACCAGGTTCAGTGTGATTTTTTTTTTTCTTGATATACTCCCTCTTTAGCCTGAGGCTGCCTACAGGAGGCCGTGTCCCAACGTCCCAGTAAAAATGACTTCCACATTCCACATCCCAATTACTCTGAAGGACCTGCCCAAGATGCCTATAAAACCATACTACAGTCTACACCACCTTCTAACTAATATTCTACATGTGTTTTTGATCATTGAATCAGATTTTCAAAAGTTGGAATGGTTTTCCATGTGGAGTTTGAGTAAACATATAAACCTTTGTTATTTATATACATGGTTCAAAAAATAATAAATGAGGCCAAAGTTGGAGAAAGAGCATTGGATTTAGGGTTGGTTGGGCTCAATTCTCAGTTCAGCCACTTATTCTCAGAGTGACATTGGGAAGGTTAGCTAATCTTTTTGAGTCTCAGTTTCCTGATTTGTAGTTACCTCCAGGGTTATTGTGAGATGTACGTGAGCGAATGCATGCCAAGGGGTCACATAGGGAGGTGCTTATAATAGATGCTCAGGAGATAAACTTGCCCTTTATTAGGTACTTTTAGGTGCAAGAAAGAAACACATTCCAGTCAAACCAATATTGGGAGTACTTTTAGTTACAAGTGACAGGAAGCTTAAACCAAACTGATTTAAATAATATAAGAAATGTATTGGCTCATTTAGCTGGAAATTCCAGAAGTGGGATATCAGGCATGGTTTGATCCAAATTCAGAATGTTGTCAGGGTTGCAGGTCTGTTTTTCTGTGGCCCTCCTTCATGTTTAGGCTTTATCCTTTAGTTGGCTTCTCTCATGTCACATAGCTGCCTGCTGCCCCAGGTCATATTTTCTTCATTCACCTCCAAGGGGAAAGAAAGCTTCTCTTGTCCCAGACACCACACAGCAGTTATAAACTTCTCTCTGGTTGGGCCAGTTTAGGTCATGGGCCTATCACTGAACCTGTCTACCACTGTGACTAGGCAAATATGATTCCTTGATTGGCTTAGCTCAATCAGGGTTAACTTCTGAAGCTGGGAGGTGGAGTTAAAGCTTCTCAAACAACAAAACTGAGGAATTTCTTGTCTTATTAGGAATGAAGGAGAGAAATGGATATTGAGGAGACAGTCATTGACAAATTCACTCCTTGAATTCCTCCTTTCTTCCCATACACACACCTTCAAAAGTTTGTGCCTGCATGAATCATACATATCTTTTCATCAAAGGGAAACCCCTCAAGCCTCGTCTTGAGCTCCAAATCTAGGATGTGTGGCTGACGTGTCTTCCTCTAGGTCAGTTTTTGGATGGAACTCTTCACAGTCTAGTAACTCACAGTTAAATAAAATTATCCACTCCTGTGGAAGAGCCTGCAAATAGTCCATATTACCCAATCTCCCAATCCTTCCCTTAGTTATAGAATTCCTGAATTTTAACTGGGCATATGGCTACCCAGCTAGATGCTACACTTCCCAGCCTTCTTTGCATTGAGATGTGACCATAAATCCAAATTCTCAACAATGGAAAGTGAGCAAGTGTCATATGTGCAACTTCCCCATCACATCCTTAAAATATATTATTTGTCCTCTATTTCCTTTCAGTCTCCCTTCCTGACAGCAAGAATGCCATGTGGTGGTGAGCCAGCCAGGCAGAGGAGCAAAACAACTAAGAGAGAGGTTCTCAAAGAGCATCAGCATGGCCTGGGAGCCCATTAGAAATGCATATTTGGGGTCCCACTCAGACCCACTGATTCAGAAACTATGGGACCAGAAATCTCTGCTTTAACAAGCTCTCCAGGTTATTCTGATACGTAACTAGGTTTGAGAGCCATGGCCAGGGATGACTTCTTCCCCCCACGCCCCAACATTTGCTGATATTTTTGACTCTCACAATACGGGAGCGGAGGGGATTATGCTACTGGCATATAGTGCGTAGAGGACAGGAGCACAATGGTTCTGTGTAAGGACACGTTGTACAATGCCCTAGACAGTCCTCTACAGCAGAGATTTATGTGGTCTCAGATGACAACAGTGCTGAGGGTGAGAACCACTGTTCTAGAATGGAATTATTCTGTAGTCTAATGAAATAGAAGAATTGTGGGTCCCTGTTTAACCCTGAGGAGCAGACTGCCTACTTGCCCAGGACTGCGCTCCTTCATCTACCTCTGTACTGTCCAACATGTTATCCACTTGCCCCATGTGTCTTTTGAGCACTTCAAGTTGACTAGTCTTAATTGAGATGGGTTATAAATAAGTACCAAAAAAGAATGTAAGGTACTTTAATGTCTTATATTGACTACATGTTGAAATGATAATATTTTGACTCTATTGGGCTCAATGGAAAAAATATTAATTTCACCTGTTTCTTTTTTTCAATGTGGCTGCTGGCTAATTTTAAATTACAAATGTGATTTGCATTCTATTTCTATTGGATAATGTTGCTATTTACTGGTATATGAAAGAGAAAGAAACTTCTGGGTTTTTTTGAGCCACTGTATGTTTAGGTCTTTTTGTTGTAACTACTAAGCCTACACCTCTTAATACAGCATGTTAAATATAAAATGGTGGAGGAGAACTGCAAGAAAACTTTCATTTGAAGAAGTGGACAATAAGAAAATAATACCTAGCATTTGCTGGTTCATTGCGTATATCACAACCTGCTTGACAGGGTCAGAGCCTGCTTGGCAATGCAGTGAGTTCTTTGGTCAGCCAAATGGGCAAACCCTGGCTGTGCTCTCTGGAAGGATCTCCCTTGTTCATTGCCTTTCTTCGCTTATCTGAGATGGATATTGGTGCATATGCCGTTTCTGGGATCTGTACTTCTTTGGAGCTCATTACCTTTTGGTGCAAATTTTGGGGGCCGGTGCCTGGGAATTGCCTTACGAGTAGAGTAATCACAGGCTGTTGTCAGCCAAGTTTGTGTTTCTTAGGTTGAAACAAATTCCTTAAAAACTTAGAAGGCTTCCTGTCTATTTGCCTCCTATCAATTCCATGAGCTGGTAATCAAAGCCAGAGTTCTTGTCTAGCCATCACTGAGTCTGGGAATTTCTGTCTCTTAGCAACAGGCTTCTGTGCTCTGCCCTGCAAAGATGACCAGGGATGAGCTCTTGGCCAGAATTCAACCATCCATGACTGTCTAGGAGCCTGTGAGGCAGCCAGCCCAAGGGGGCTGCCCGCAGAGATTCTTGGTATTGCATGGTGAACTGGCAAATTACAAGGATCCTCCCTGTGAGTTTCTGTTCAAGGTGTACAGGGAGTCAGTTGGTCGGCAGTGGCAGAAACAGAGGCGGCAGAAGCCAAGAGGTGGTGGGGTCACTGCAGTGACCAAGCACTTGAATAGGAAACAGTAGCCCCCTGCTGCTGAGGGGCAACAAGGTCAACAGGCACAAGAGTTGTTTATATCTGAATAAGGCTCCCATTTCTGAATACCGTTCTGTGTGCTATAAAGCCTGGTGTTGTGGCCAGGGTGGTGGGTTTCACGATTGAGAGCAGAGAGACCTCTCTCTGTAAGAAATCACTTATAAGATCCTTTCTTGGTCTGCACAATATCACCCCAAGTTAGCATCTCAGTCGTGGATCCCTGCCATGTGTCTGAAGTGCACCCTGTGCCCGATGGGTATTTGTCAGGCACTCTGGGTCCCCTCTCTTTGAAATTGACAGAATAAAACTCTCTTCTCAGATTTGTGAGTAGATTTTCCTGGCAGAATAATGAGCCCCTCTTGCCATTAATCTTAATAAGCTTTGGGGCTAACAAAATCCATGTTCCCAAGGTCAGAATGATTCTTAAGTGGACTTTGGGAAACATTTGAACCCTTTTGTCACTCAGACTAAAGAATTAAAACACATTTCTGGAATTTTTTTCTGGGGTTACTAGGAAGCCAGAGTGAGGCGTGGCTACCTTTGTGTATTTTTCTTTACAAAAACCTTGACATCAGGAGACACAGGCCCTTCTTAGCTCTGGTTTGTATTTGTATTTCCATATATAGTGCAGGTTCTCAATGAATAGTTCTAGGAAAAAGAAGAGGTGGCATAATTATGGACCAAGGAAAGTAAAAATATTTTTATGAAGCAAAAGGGTTAAAACTGAAGAAACAAGAATGACACTGATATGCTACCCTGGTTCTAACTCAGGCAGCTTGTTACTGGCTTTGTGTTAGATCCTCAGACTAAATTCTTCTAATGTAAAACAGTGTGTGGCAACCAAACTCCCCATTTTCTCCCAGGTAGAGTGACATAGTAGGAGATGTCACTTTGAATACTCCCCAATGAGGAAGAAAGATGACAGATTCAACTGCAGCATGATTCAAAGATGCAGGAAATGGATACGATACATGGTGTCGTTTAGGTTTAAAATAAGGGTACTTGAGTGTTCACTGTTACTTGCAATAAATATATTAGATTTAAGCCCCAGTTTGAACCTGACCATAACTAGACCCTTAACTATCTGGCTTAAATGACTGGTAACATGAGGCATTTCATAATTTCTGGTCCATTAGTTGCGATCATGTCCCAATTAACATTCCAGGACCTAGTTTTAGCCAACCTACATGGAAAATTTGAAGGAGAACATATTTGGATAGCCTGTGCCTTCAGTATGGTGTTTGACATGTTGTAGATGTTGTAGTTTGTAATGTTTTCTTGCTTTTTTGGTTTTTGTTTGTTTGCAGGGTTGGACTGGTGGATGTCATCTATATTTTCCTTCTTTAATAATCTGGGCTGGAGAGACCTTCAAGATGGCAGAGGAGTAAGACATGGAGATCATCTTCCTCCCCACAAATACATCAGAAATACATCTGCGTGTGGAATAATTCCTACAGAACACCTACTGAACACTGGCAGAAGACCTCAGATTTCCCAAAAGGCAAGAAACTCCCCCATGTACCTGGGTAGGGCAAATGAAAAAAAAAAAACAGAGACAAAAGAATAGGGACAGGACCTGCACCAGTGGGAGGAAGCTGTGAAGGAGAAAGTTTCCACACACTAGGAAGCCCCTTCACTGGCGGAGACTGCGGGTGGCAGGGGGGGGAAGCTTTGGAGCCACGGAGGAGAGTGCAGCAACAGAAGTGCAGAGGGCAAAGCAGAGAGTTTCCTGCACAGAGGATTGGAGCCGACCAGCACTCACCAGCCCGAGAGGCTTGTCTGCTCACCCTCCGGGGCGGCCGGGGCTGGGAGCTGAGACTCAGGCTTTGGAGGTCAAATCCCAGGGAGAGGACTGGGGTTGGCTGCGTGAACACAGTCTGAAGGGGAGCTAGTGAGCCACAGCTAGCCAGGAAAAAGTCTGGACCTGCCTAAGAGGCAAGAGACCATTGTTTCAGGGTGCGTGAGGAGAGGGGATTCAGAGCACCACCTAAACGAGCTCCAGAGATGGGCGCGAGCCATGGTTGTCAGCGTGGACATCAGGGACGGACATGAGATGCTAAGGCTGCTGCTGCAGCCGCCAAGAAGCCTGTGTGCAAGCACAGGTGACTATCCACACCTCCCCTCCCGGGAGCCTGTGCAGCCCGCCACAGCCAGGGTCCTGTGATCCACGGACAACTTCCCTGGGAGAACACATGGCGCACCTCAGGCTGTTGCAACATCATGCTGGCCTCTGCCACCGCAAGCTCACCCCACATTCGGTACCCCTCCCTCGCCCCTGCCTGAGTGAGCCAGAGCCCCCTAATAAGCTGCTCCTTTAACCCCATCCTGTCCAGGCAGGGAACAGATGCCCTCAGGTGACCTAAATGCAGAGGCGGGGCCAAATCCAAAGCTGAACCCCAGGAGCTGTGCAAACAAAGACGAGAACGGGAAATCTCTCCCAGCAGCCTCAGGAGCAGCAGATTAAACATCCACAATCAACTTGATGTATCCTGCAACTGTGGAATACCTGAATAGACAACGAATCATCCCGAAATTGAGGTGGTGGACTTTGGGAGCAACTGTAGACTTGGGGTTTGCTTTCTGCATTGAATTTGTTTTTGGTTTTATGTTTTTCTTAGTTTACTATTTAGAGTTTATTATCACTGGTAGATTTGTTTATTGATTTGGTTGCTCTCTTACTTTTTTTTTATGTATAGATAGATAGATATATTTTTTCCTTTTTCTCTTTTTGTGAGTGGGTATGTGTATGCTTCTTTGTATGATTTTGTCTGTATAGCTTTGCTTTTACCATTTCTCCTAGGGTTCTGTCTGTCCTTTTTTCGTTTTTGTTTGTTTTGTTTTGTTTTTTTTTTGAGTATAGTCTTCAGCACTTGTTATCATTGATGGATTTGTTTTTTGGTTTGGTTGCTCTCTTCTTTCCTTCCTTACCTTTTCTTCCTTTTTAATATTTTTAATTTTTAATAATTAAAAAATTTTATTTTAATAACTTTCTTTTCTTTTCCTTCCTTTGCTTTTTTTCTTTCAATTTTTCTCCCTTTTCTTCTGAGCCATGTGGCTGACAGGGTATTTGTGCTTTGGCCAGGTGTCAGGCCTGTGCCTCTGAGGTGGGAGAGCTGAGTTCAGGACATTGGTCACCAGAGACTTCCCAGCTCCATGTAATATCAAATAGTGAAAGCTCTCCCAGAGATCTCCATCTCAATGCTAAGACTCAGCTCCACTCAACGACCAGCAAGCTACAGTGCTAGACACCCTATGCAAATCAACTAGAAAGACAGGAACACGACCCCATCCATTAGCAGAGAGGCTGTCGAAAATCATAATAAGGTCACAGACACCCCAAAACACACCACCTGTCCATCGGAAAGACAAGATCCAGCCTTATTCACCAGAACACAGGCACCAGTCTCCTCCACCAGGAAGCCTACACAACCCACTGAACCAAACTTAGCCACTGGGGCAGACACCAAAAACAATGGAAAATACAAACATGCACCTGTGAAAAGGAGATCCCAAACACAGTAAGCTAAGCAAAATGAGAAGACAGCGAAACACACAGCAGATGAAGGAGCAAGGTAAAAACCCACCAGACCAAAAAAATGAAGAGGAAATAGGCAGTCTACTTGAAAAAGAATTCAGGGTAATGATAGTAAAGATGATTTAAAATCTTGGATATAGAACAGGGAAAATACAAGAAACGTTTAACAAGGACCTAGAAGAACTAAAGAGCAAACAAACAATGATGAACAACACAATAAATGAAATTAAAAATTCTCTAGAAGGAATCAATAGCAGAATAACTGTGGCAGAAGATTGGATAAGTGACCTGGAAGATAATAGTGGAAATAACTACTGCAAAGCAGAATGAAGAAAAAAGATTGAAAAGAATTGAGGACAGTAGCAGAGAATTCTGGGACAATATTAAAAGCACCAACATTCAAATTATAGGGGTCCAAGAAGAAGAAGAGAAAAAGAAAGGGTCTGAGAAAATATTTGAAGAGGTTATAGTTGAAAACTTCCCTAATATGGGAAAGGAAATTGTAAATCAAGTCCAGGAAATGCAGAGAGTCCCATACAGGATAAATCCAAGGAGAAACACGCCAAGACACATATTAATAAAACTATCAAAAAAATATTAAAAGAAGCAAGGGAAAAACAACAAATAACATACAAGGGAATCCCCATAAGGTTAACAGCTGATCTCTCAACAGAAATTCTGCAACCAAGAAGGGAATGGCAGGACATATTTAAAGTGATGAAAGGGAAAAACCTACAACCAAGATTACTCTAAACCAGCAAGGATCTCATTCAGATTCATCAGAGAAATTAAAATCTTTACAGACAAGTAAAAGCTAAGAGAATTCAGCACCACCAAACTAGCATTACAACAAATGCTAAAGGAACTCTTCTAGTCAGGAAACACAAGAGAAGGAAAGGACCTACAATAAAAAACCCAAAACAATTAAGAAAATGGTAATAGGAACATGCATATTGATAATTACCTTAAATGTAAATGGATTAAATACTCCAACCAAAAGACTGACTGGCTGAATGGATTCAAAAACAGGACCCGTATATATGCTTTCTACAAGAGACCCACTTCAGATCTAGGGATACATACAGACTGAAAGTGAGGGGATGGAAAAAGATATTCCATGCAAATGGAAATCAAAAGAAAGCTGGAATAGCAATTCTCATATCAGACAAAATAGACTTTAAAACAAAGACTATTAAAAGAGACAAGGAAGGACATTACAAAATGATCAAGGGATTAATCCAAGAAGAAGATATAACAATTGTAAATATTTATGCACCCAACATAGAAGCACCTCAATACATAAGGCAAATGTTAACATCCATAAAAGGGGAAACCGACAGTAACACAATCAGAGTAGGGGACTTTAACACCCCACTTTCACCAATAGACAGATCATCCAAAATGAAACTAAATAAGGAAACACAAGCTTTAAATGATACATTAAACAAGATGGACTTAATTCTTTTTTTTTTTTTTTGCGGTACGTGGGCCTCTCACTTTTGTGGCCTCTCCCATTGCGGAGCACAGGCTCTGGACGCGCAGGCTCAACGGCCATGGCTCACGGGCCCAGCCACTCCGCGGCATGTGGGATCTTCCCGGACCGGGGCACGATCCCATGTCCCCTGCATCGGCAGGTGGACTCTCAACCACTGCGCCACCAGGGAAGCCCCTTAATTCTTATTTGTAGGACATTCCATCCAAAAACAACAGAATACACTTTCTTCTCAAGTGCTCATGGAACATTCTCCAGGATAGATCATATCTTGGGTCACAAATGAAACCTTGGCAAATTTAAGAAAATTGAAATCTTATCAAGTATCTTTTCTGACTACAACACTATGAGACTAGACATCAATTACAGGAAAAAAATCTGTAAAAAATACAAACACATGGAGACTAAACAATACATTACTAAATAACCAGGAGAATACTGAAGAAATCAAAGAGGAAATCAAAATATACCTAGATATAAATGACAATGAAAACATGATGACCCAAAACCTATGGGATGTAGCAAAAGCAGTTCTAAGAGGGAAGTTTATAGCAATACAATCCTACTTCAAGAAACAAGAAACATCTCAAATAAACAATCTAACCTTACACCTAAAGCAATTAGAGAAAGAAGAACAAAAAACCCCCCAAAGTTAGCAGAAGGAAAGAAATCATAAAGATCAGATCAGAAATAAATGAAAAAGAAATGAAGGAAACAATAGCAAATATCAATAAAACTAAAAGCTGTTTTTGAGAAGATAAACAAAATTGATCAACCAGTAGCCTGACTCATCAAGAAAAAAAGGGAGAAGACTCAAATCAATAGAATTAGAAATGAAAAAGAAGTAACAACTGACACTGCAAAAATTCAAAGGATCATGAGCGATTACTACAAGCAACTCTATGCCAATAAAATGGACAACCTGGAAGAAATGCACAAATTCTTAGAAAAACACAACTGTTGGAGACTGAACCAGGAAGAAATAGAAAATATAGACAGACCAAACACAAGCACTGAAATCGAGACTGTGAATAAAAATCTTCCAACAAACAAAAGCCCAGGACCTGATGGATTCACAGGCGAATTCTGTCAAACGTTTAGATAAGAGCTAACACCTATCCTTCTCAGACTCTTCCAAAATATAGCAGAGGGAGGAACACTCCCAAACTCATTCTAGGGGGCCACCATCATCCTGATACCAAAATCAAACAAAGATGTCATAAGAAAAGAAAACTACAGGCCAATATCACTGATGAATAGAGATGCAAAAATCCTCAGCATAACACTAGCAAATAGAATCCAACAGCACATTAAAAGGATCATACACCATGATCAAGTGGGGTTTATTCCAGGATTGCAAGGATTCTTCATTTTACGCAAATCATTCAATGTGATACACTATATTAACAAATTGAAGGATAAAAACCATATGATCATCTCAATAGATGCAGAAAAGTCTTTTGACCAAATTCAACACCCATTTATGATAAAAACCCTCCAGAAAGTAGGCATAGAGGGAACTTATCTCAATATAATAAAGGGCATATATGACAAACCCACAGCCAACATCATTCTCAATGGTGAAAAACTGAAACCATTTCCTCTAAGATCAGGAACAAGACAAGTCTGTCCACTCTCACCACTATTACTCAACATATTTTTGGAAGTTTTAGCCATGGCAATAAGAGGAGAAAAAGAAATAAAAGGAATCCAAATCGGAACAGAAGTAATAAAGCTGTCACTGTTTGCAGATGACATGATACTATCCATAGAGAATCCTAAAGATGCTACCAGAAAGCTACTAGAGCTAATCAATGAATTTGATAAAGTATCAGGATACAAAATTAATGCACAGAAATCCCCTGCATTCTTATACACTCATGATGAAAAATCAGAAAGAGAAATTAAAGAAACACTCCCATTTACCAGTGAAACAAAAAGAATAAAATACCTAGGAAGAAACCTACCTAAGGAGACAAAAGACCTGTATGCAGAAAACTATAAGACACTGATGAAAGAAATTAAAGATGATACAAATGAATGGAGAGATGTACCATTTCTTGGGTTGAAAGAATCAACATTGTGAAAATGACTATACCACCCAAAGCAATCTACAGATTCAATGCAATCCCTATCAAACTACCAATGGCATTTTTCACAGAACTAGAACAAAAGATTTCACAATTTGTATGGAAACACAGAAGACCCCAAATAGCCAAAGCAATCCTGAGAAACAAAAATGGAGCTGGAGGAATCAGGCTCCTGGATTTCAGACTATACTACAATGTTACAGTAGGGCTTCCCTGGTGGCGCAGTCGTTGGGAGTCCTCCTGCCGATGAAGGGGACACGGGTTCGCGCCCCAGTCTGGGAAGATCCCACATGCCGCGGAGCAGCTAGGTCCATGAGCCATGGCCGCTGAGCCTGTGCTTTCGGAGCCTGTGCTCCGCAATGGGAGAGGCCACAACAGTGAGAGGCCCGCGTATCGCAAAAAAAAAAAAAAAAAAAAAAGCTACAGTAATCAAGACAGTATGGTACTGGCACAAAAACAGAAATATAGATCAATGGAACAGGATAGAAAGCCCAGAGATAAACCCACGCACATATGGTTACCTTATCTTTGATAAAGGAGGCAGGAATGTACAGTGGAGAAAGGACAGCCTCTTCAATAAGTGATGCTGGGAAAACTGGACAGCTACATGTAAAAGAATGAAATTAGAACACTTTCTTATACCATACACAAAAATAAACTCAAAATGGATTAAAGACCTTCATGTAAGGCCAGACACTATAAAATTCTTAGAGGAAAGCATAGGCAGAACACTCTATGGCATAAATCACAGCAAGATCCTTTTTGACCCACCTCCTAGAAAAATGGAAGTAAAAACAATAATAAACAAATGGGACCTAATGAAACTTCAAAGCTTTTGCACAGCAAAGGAAACCATAAACAAGACCAAAAGACAATCCTCAGAATGGGAGAAAATATTTGCCAATGAAGCAACTGACAAAGGATTAATCTCCAAAATTTACAAGTAGCTCATGCAGCTCAATATCAAAAAACAAACAACCCAATCCAAAAATGGGCAGAAGACCTAAATAGACATTTCTCTAAAGAAGACATACAGATGGCCAACAACACATGACAGGATGCTCAACATCACTAATCATTAGAGAAATGCAAATCAAAACTTCAGTGAGGTATCACGTCACAGCAGTCAGAATGGCCATCATCAAAAAATCTACAATAAATGCTGGAGAGGGTGTGAAGAAAAGGAAACCCTCTTGCACTGTTGGTGGGAATGTAAATTGATACAGTCACTATGGAGAATAGTATGGATGTTCCTTAAAAAACTAAAATTAGAATTACCATATGACCCAGCAGTCCCACTACAGGGCATATACCCTAAGAAAACCATAATTCAAAAAGAATCATGTACCAAAATGTTCATTGCAGCTCTATTTACAATAGCCAGGTCATGGAAGCAACCTAAGTGTCCATCAACAGATGAATGGCTAAAGATGTGGCACATATATACAATGGAATATTACTCAGCCATAAAAAGAAACGAAACTGAGTTATTTGTAGTGACGTGGATGGACCTAGAGTCTGTCATACACAGTTAAGTAAGTCAGAAAGGGAAAAACAAATACCATATGTTAACACACATCTATGGAGTCTTAAAAAAAATGGTTCTCATGAACCTAGGGGAAGGACAGGAATAGAGACGCAGACATAGAGAATGGCTTGAGGACACGGGGATAGGGAAGGGTAAGCTGGGACAAGGTGAGAGAGTGCCATGGACATATATACACTACCAAATGTAAAATAGATAGCTAGTGGGAAGCAGCTGCATAGCACAGGGAGATCAGCTCTGTGCTTTGTGACCACCTAGAGGGGATGGATAGGGAGGATGGAAGGGAGATGCAAGAGGGAGGAGATATGGGGTTATATGTATATGTATAGCTGATTCACTTTGTTATAAAGCAGAAACTAGCACACCATTGTAAAGCAATTATACTCCAATAAAGATGTTTTAAAAAAAAAATAACCTGTGCTGTATACATTTACTTTTCCAAAGTTGCTCTCTGTGTATAATGCAAGAGAAAACTCTTCTTTAGGGTTTCTTATCTATTGATCAGTCAAAGCTGAAAGCTAGACTCTATTTCTCTGCTTCACTTCCATGCCTGAGGGAGAAGTGAGATTCTCTGCGGCTTCATCAGGAAACCCCATGCTGCACACTCCTCACTCCTCCAGTATGAATCCAGTCTACTCCTTTGGGGCCCACTGTCCCTCTCATGGAAAGCTGGTAGGTTTTCTTAAACTTGAACTCATCACAAGGCTATGTATCTACCACTGTGTACAATAGCCAAAACATGGAAGCAACCTAAATGTCCATCAACAGAGGAATGGATAAAGAAGATGTGGTACATATATACAATGGAATATTACTCAGCCATAAAAAAGAATGAAATAATGCCATTTGCAGCAAAATGGATGGACCTAGAGATTATCATACTAAGTGAAGTAAGTAAGTCAGATGGAGAAAGACAAATATTATATGATATCACTTAGATGTGGAATCTAAAAAATAGTACAAATGAACTTATTTACAAAACAGAAACAGACTGACAGACATAGAAAACAAACTTATGGTTACCAAAGGGGAAGGGGGGAGGGATTAATTAGGAGTATGGGATTAACAAATGCACACTACCATATTTATAATAGATAAGTAACAAGGATTTACTGTAGATAGCACAGGGAACTATATTCAATATCTTGTAATAAACTATAATGGAAAAGTATAGAAAAAAGAATATAAATATATGCATATATATATATAACTGAATCACTTTGCTGTACACCTGAAACTAACACAATATTGTAAATCAACTATAATTCAATAAAAAAGTATGGGAGGGAATTCCCTGGTGGTCCAGTGGTTAAGACTCCGAGCTTCCAATGCAGGGTGTGCAGGTTTGATCCCTGGTCGGGGAACTAAGATCCCACATGCTGTGTGGTGCAGCCAAATAAATAAACAAAAAACTTAAAAAAAAATTAAATAAATAAAATAAAAAGGGGGGGCTATGTGTCTAAATGACTTGAAAGAGAAACATCAAAAGGATTCTAATACTCCATCCAGAAAGATCATTCAGACAGGGTCAATCCAGGTGGGCTTTCCCCAGCAACAGTGATTAAAGTGGCCAAAGCTAGACTTGAGAAGAGGTAAGTATTGCCAGTGGTTGACCTGGCCTGAGAATTCATAGCCCTGTAAGGCTGTAGAAAGTGATCCTGATGCAACTAAAAAACAATATGTTTTAAAAAAGAGTAGCTTCCTCCCTCAGTCTCTGGGTCCACTGTGAACCATGTTCTCAGGGTAAGTGCACAGCACACAGGATCTCAGGGCATAGGATCTTGGTTCTATGACAGGCTTGTCCAAAAGTACATTCCCGAATTTCCAACTTTCACTGAATACACTCGATTGTTGCAGAATCGACTACTAAATCTCATGCCGTTCCCTGACTTCCAAACTAATTGTAGGCCTGGGTTCATCCACTGGATTATCTGTATGTTAAAAGAGAGCTAAAACCTGGAAGGTCAAGGATTTTAGGTTTACAGGGATGAATTTAGGTGGGAGGGGTTGGTATATCTGGTCATGGAAGAATACACTAAACAGGATTAAAGTAAAATTGCACATTGGACATTTAAATGAAATGTCCAATAGCACGTGTGTTCCTTTGGGTCTAAAATGGGATGGGAGTGGGCCTGTGGTTGCTAGGATGCGTCTCATCTCTGGATGTGGTTTGACAATCATCCTCAGTGGGTGGCTGTGTTCTCACGCGTGCCTTGCGTGTTTGTGTGGCTTCTTCATTTGTCACTGGAAAGCTTCTCTGTAGGTTAATACGTGTCTCTGGCTTTACTGCATGCCATTTTGGAAAACAGAGAGATGAAGATCCTTGTTTGTCTGCATGAGACTTCTTTCCTGATGCCTGACCAGCTACTTACTAGCTCCAGTGGGAACAAGAGGTGGAGGAAGCGGGCACAGGGCTGCAGGCAGACATTTGCATGCCCACATGAAACCTTCTGAATGCAACTCATATTATAAACAGATCTCCAACTTCCATGCCACAGAGTCTAGATGCATGGTATGGGAAAGGAAAAAGAGGCCCCCCCCATTTTTCCCAGCATCAGCTAGAGTCAGACGCATATCTCACTTTCATCAAAGTAGGTAACTGATACCCCTGCATTTAGACAAATGCATCTAGAGAGACAAGAACTTCCATCTACTTCTAACATAATATTAGTAATGACCATATATAATTGTCTCTGTCTTCCAAATAATGATCAGAACATCATGATGTGTTTTGTACACACATCCCAGAAACAGATATAGTTCCCTTTATTTGGCTCTCAAAGGATACATAATAACCCATAAGCTGCTAACTTCTCCTCTCACTCACAGGAGATGAATGGGGAAAAAAGACTTCTGAGCTATAGGTAGAAAAAAAGAAAAGCATTCGTTTCCTTTTCTTTCTCTCGCCTCTGATGAATTAGGGTACAGATATGAGTAAACATGAACAAGAGACTACTCGTTGCTTATTCCAACATCTATTCTCCCTTTCTTCTTAGTAAAAGAACCTGATGTTTAGCGAGGCACATTGCCGCCAAGTTAAAGGGATATATTTTCAAGCCTCTTTTATAGCTAGGTACAGACATATGATTAGTTTCTAGCCAATAACATATAAGCAAAATATTGTGTGGAACTTCTAGGAGCTCTCTTTAAAAGTGATAGTGTGTACCTCTCTTTCCCTCCTTTTTCAATCCTGCTGACTGGAACTCACATGTTATGGCTGGAGCTCCAGCAGACATTTTGGGCCATGAGGACAGTGGAGAAGGGAACTTGAAGAAGCGTGGGTCCTTGTTGTAGGTCAGCTCTGATTGACGCATTTCCAGTCTTCTCTTACATGAGAGAGAAATAATCTTTTGTAAGCCACTGTAGGTGTGCAATTTTACACACTATTTGTGTGTAAAATCTAAGGCTGACTGTTACACTGTGAACAGGGAAAGAGTGAGTGACACGAGTTCTTGTTCTTGGGACTCAATGTCTGCTTACAGCAATAACATTCTCCCGGAGCACACTTTTTTCCTGGGCAATATATAAGTTCTATATGAGGCAGATACTCTCTCCTCACATGGGTCAAAACAGCAAATGCAAGATTGTTTGTTTGGGCTCTGTGTGGTGCTTATGGGGGTCTGGGCTTTCTGTCTCAGGCTAGGGGCACAGTCTTGTTTCCATGAGAGAAACACATGAAGGGGGTGTGGATATACTTTGGGCATTTCACAGGATGACTCCAGTACAATAGGTGTTTTTAAAGGTGCTGCTGTTTTGAAATTTAGTCAGAGCTAGTGGTATGCTAGAGCTGGTTTGTGTTAGCCACGAGAGCACCTCTGCCCACCTCTATGCTCAGCGATGTCATGTTGGTAGCTTGAAATTGTCCTTGTTGGGAGTATTTACATCATGAAAATCGGCAAATGCTAAAAATCAGTCTTTGTTGTTTTCAGACATCCTGCTTATCAGCAGGCCACTAGCTAACACTGGACTAGTGTTCTAGAACCTTCCTCCTTCTTGTTGAACTATCAGAGAAGAGTCTAGGGCATAATCGTTACTTACACAGTTCAGAGTTTATGAGCTACAAAATACTTTCCCGGGCATTATATAATTTGAGCATTATGACAACCCATGAAATAGGCTGGGCAAGTCGCATCATCCCCCTTGTATAAGGGAGGGCTGAGATTTAGCGATACACACAGCGAATGAGAAGTGAAATTGGGATCAGAAGCCAGTGCTGTTGTTTCTTATTTCTGCTCATTCCACAGGAATCAACTGCATCTCCCCAGGAACATAGGATAGGGAAGAAGATTAGGAAAATGCAGTTCTGAAGGGGAAGGTGAATCAAGGAAGGTAGTAATTTTTTCATTTTCAATGTTGTTTTTTTCTAAAACAGGCCTACTTGAAAGATAATGTACAAGGAATTAATGTGAGAGCTTGGAAAACTGTCCTTTTTGAGTACTAGTACTAAATGTAGTCCTTTATGAAGCTGTGGTGGGAATCTATGTGCTATCAAGGAAAGAGTATGAGTTTTGGAATCAAATGCCTCATGTCGGACCTGATCTTCTCATTTTACTGCTGTGTCAACTTAGGCAAATCACTTAATTTCAGCATGCATCAGTTTTCTCATCTGTAAAATGGGTATCATGATGACCACTCAGGGCTTCGTGAGGATCAAATGAGATAACTATATAAAGCAAGAAGCACACAGCCTGGCACCTAGGCGATACTCATAAAATAAATTATGTCCCCCTTCGCTTTTAGATTTTGAGATGATAATTATCAAAAGTAAATCACGAGCTGTGATTCATACCTGCAGTTTTCTCAGAATAGATCAAAATATCTCTAATCTAAAACCATATATATTATAAATGTCCCAGAAGAACTTCTGGGCATCCAAAGCCAGAACTAGCATTACAGGTTAGTGGGAAATAGAGAGTTTCGAGAAGAATTTTGTGAGAAAAGACCAGCAGTTTTTAATTTTGCTCTCTGTAGTACATTCTATACTGGCTTTTGAGACCAAAACCAAATCTGGCGGCAGCAGGCAATCATAGAGTTTTCATGTAATTTAATAATTTATCACAAAGAATATACACTTATAAGCAATGACTTGTTTTGGAATGATAGCAGCTGTCAGTTTGGAGGCCTTGTTTCTCCCCCCGGGACAGAAGTCTGGCTTCCCCTTTGCTAACTCATGCAGGGTCACTGGGTTTGGAATCTGAATGTACTTTACAATGTGTTTATGTTTTGGTATGTGCATTATTTCATTTTTTCTTTGTGGTCATGAAATCCATGTTGCCAGATGCTGAAAACGCCTCTATAAAGCCCGCCCCTGCTCGAGGAGAGGAAATAATCAAGCTCAGAGTTGCCATTGCACCTGAAACTTGGACCAGAAGAGGTACAAACGTACCCCTCGACCATGACAGACACACAACGTCCTGATGCTCCTCTGTGTCATCACTTAGATTTGCTTCAGCAGAAAAGAATCCTGAACCCTTTGCTTCTTGGAAACTCGGTTGCCAGAATGATTTGTACATCTGAAAGTTGTGATTATGTCTCTCTGGTGTCTTGGGAAATTCAATGTTTTGAGTTCAAGAGATCAGACTGCCTGCTGGGAATCAAGCATTCAGGGTCCCATGAAAGCACTTGATACATTGTACCACTTTTTCACAACTTTACATCTGTTTCACCGAGAGCTAAAGGTCCCTGACTTCTCTTGGAGCTCCCCAGGGTCTCTTAAGAGCTTGGAAATCTGTTGAGTAAATAAAGAGGGGATCTTGCCCATGAGCTGGAGGTCTTCTACTTCCAGCATCCATTTTCATTGCCTGCTTGTGTCATTTTCACTGGCAAGTTAGTCTTTCAAAGTTCACTCTCAGTGGCCACTTACTAACTGTAGGCAACCAGAAGACGTATGACATAGTCTATTGGGAGGTTGATTGAGAATTGAATTGTGTCCCTCCCACCAAAAAAAAAAAAAAAAAAAAAGAAAAGAAAAGAAAAAAATTTAAGTCCTAACTCCCAGCACCTGTGAATGTGATCTTATTTAGAATTAGAGTCTTTGAAGATGTAATCAAGTTAAGATGAGGTCATTAGAAAGGGCTCTCATCCAAGATGACTGGTGTCCTCATAAGAAGAGAGAAATTTGGACACAGGCGCACAGGGTGAATGCCATGTGATAGCAGAGGCAGACCTTGGAGTGATGCAGCTACAAGAAATGTCAAGGATTGATGCCCAGCATGAAAAACTAAGAAGAGGCAAGGAAAATTTATCCCTTACAGGTTTCAGAGGGAGCAGAGCACTCTGCTGACACCTTGATTTCAGATGTTTATTCTCCAGAAAGGTGAGACAATCAAATTATGTTCTTTTAAGCCACTCTACTTCGGGTACCAAAATCTGTGTTAGTTTTTTCCTAGGGCTGTCGTTACAGTGTATTACTGACTGGGTGGCTTAATTTTCCCTGTGTATCTTAAGGAGCAGAGAAGCCCAGTGGAATTCAGCAAATCACATTCTCCCATCCCTTTAACACAAATCCCCATCCCTGCTCCTTTTCCCCCAACGTCTTACGATGTTCTTCCCAACTCTACTGCTGACACTGATTGCCTCATGTCACCACCACTCCAGGCAGAGGTGCTTAAGCTCCTGATTTCTTGTCCACATCCATTGGCCCTCTGCCAATGAGTAGCAATCATTTAACAGGAAGAATAACTTCCCGGCTGGGTGAATTCTCCATGAAATTCCTTCCAAGGGTTATGCTGATCTAACCAGACATCTTAAGAATTTTCTCAAGAAGCACAAAAGAAGTCTCTCAAACACTGTGATGGGCTAGAGGTGGTGCTGTAATTTTATTTCTGTTTCACAAAGGAAAAGATAAGTCAAGGAAGAGTCACCTACCCAAGTTCTCTCTCTTAGTAGTAACACTTCAATCAGGGGTGGTGTTGCCCAGATTTTGTCTCAGGAGAAGGGAATTTTCCTTGCAGTCGAGAGATCATATGTGGTTTCTAGTAAGCAGACCCTTTTAATGGTTTATATTTTGTTAACGGAATAGATCTTCTATACTGACAAATGTAAACCTTTCCCTCAAGGAGCTTCAAATAAGTTGTAAATTTGTGATGATGTTAAGCCAGCCCCTTTCATCCATTTCTTTCCCGTAAGTTGGGCTGCATTGAGCCCCCTTCCTTTGGTCTCTCCATATGCCATGAATGGTCTGTGAGAACCACATGGCACAGGGAGGCATGTGGTAAGTTTCCACTCCTGTTTCTCCTTAAATAGAAACTTTCAGCTGGTTCTCCCCTTCTGAAGTTTTACTCAACTTAATTTCAAATTGTTAGGCTGCAGTAAGTAACCTGGCGCACTTTAGAATGCAGAAGGGGATAAAACGGGGCCGAGAGAGAGAAAGAGAAAAGAGCATCTGGAAATCTGGAAGAAAGTGGTCCATTTGAAACCAGATAAGCTGTTGTTGGTGTTACCAGACCTCACAGTTTATAACAGCCATGCAACACTTACGGCTAAAGACATGTGTGCCCTTTACACAGGTGCACCACTCACACTCCAGGGCAGACCAGGGACACGCACTGGAGATTTGAGCCTGGGGCTGGCTGAGCCTTGCGTCTTGTGACTGTCTCCTATCAGGAGCAGGCCCAGCCACCCTAGCCTGCAGCAAGCACCTTGTGTAGGGGCACAGTTGGGTTGACATCTCCAGCAGACCCATTTTAAGTAGCTGCCCAATCTATAGGTGGAGGATATCCAGGAAGGGTGACAAATGGGAATGAATGCAGAAGAGACTGAGGAATTCCGGAATTCCTTCTAAGGATCGTATTGTGGGGAGTTGCAGATGGACCAGGTGCTTTCTCATTAATGATCATAGCTGAACTGGCCACCATTGATGAATGTTTCCTATGCATCTGGCATGTATTATCCCATTTAACCCTTACAACAACCCTGTGAGATATGTTTTATTATTTATGCTCCTTTTTATAGATGCAGGAACTGTCTTAGAGCTTAGCACAGTGCTAGTCACATAGGTGACCCTTGATAAATACAGAATGACTAGGTGATGAGAGGTAAAAAATGTGCTTAAGTTCACATAGTAACTGATGGAGGCACATTTATATTCGCTCTGTGTGGCAATTTCCATTGTACAAACCAGTGTACTCTGGACATAATTTCAGATTGAAATAGCAGAGCTAGAACTAGGACTTGCTCACATGAAAGTCAGGAATCCAAGAATAGTAGCACTGATATACTTTTTTTTTTTTTTTTTTGGCAGAGTGAAGGAAGGAAGGTTGGAGTTGACTGAGGTGGTAGATTAGGGTAGTCAAGGTAGAGTTGTGAATAAGGCAGGAAGGTTTCAGAGGACAGACTTGAATCTGTAGAGGGGCCCATGCTGAGGTGATGGAGGAGAGGTTTTGGAACCTTACAGGATATGAACATAGGAATGAATTAGCCGAGTAAGGACCAGCCAATGCCAAAGGATCAGTGATAACAATTTTGGTTCCTTTCTTCTTTTGCTTGGAAGAAACTGCTATGTCTACATGTTAATGAATGGTTCTTCAACCCTAGGTCCTATTTTAGCATCATAAGGGCAGTCAGGGCAACAGAAGTCTGATTCCAAAGAGATTGTATCACTCTGGCCGATCTGAAGATGACCACTTCAGAGTCTGGAAATAGTCTGTGTCATCGTAAGCAAACATGGCCCTCCATAAAGCAGCTGCTACTTGAGTCAATGGAAAGATTATCACGAGCAGGAAAATGGGAGCCATGTGCCTGTGCCCTGCCCAGTTGCCTCCCCCATCTGAGGAACGGCCAGCACTTCGAAATACCAGGAGTGAGGAGTTTGCGTGCAGAGGCCTGAGTGCCTTGCGACATGGGAATGTAGGGTTGGCCACTTCTCTAGGAAGGGAGCTTAAGTTCGGGGCAAGCTTCAGGCTTGGTTCTTACTTCATTATGTAACTGCTGCCCAATGGGAGGGGAATGAACCCAAAGGACCACAATACCTTTCAGATGTGGTGTCCACTGGTCAAACAAAGCTCTCTGGATTCTCCTTGAATCCCAAAAGAAAAGAGAGTAGAGCTTCACAATTAATTAATTCTCATTTATTAGTTATATCAATGTATCATCTAAACAGATAAAGGGAATGGATGCAGAACTTAGTACGGAAAATACCGAACATCTCTAGTGGGCTGTGTTGATTGCCCATACTCAGCATCCACTCTCTGCTTTATTCACAATGATATCTCAGTTTGGTTCATATGATTTAGAGGGAAGTTATCCCATTTCCATCTTCAGAAGTGAGACCCGATTAATCCTGGCCAATCAAAGGAAGCTAATCTACTTGTCAATGAATGCTTTGTGAATTGGCATATGACCTAATTCTCGTATAGGAGAGAGTTGCTGGAGACCTCAAGGAAAGTTTTCCCTTGTCCTTAAGAGAGTGGGACAAAAGTCAGCTTCTTCTTTCAAGGGATATAAATAAGGGAGGATGTTTCATACCTCTTGCTGCTGGCTGACATCTCATGGCTGGAGGGGAGGTGAGATTCAGGATAAAGCTAACAGGTGGAAGAGGGCAGAGGTTCACAGAAAATGGAGCCCTGAATGTATCATGAGCAGAACCTCTCTACCTCTGGGTTTTCAGTCAACATAATTCTTTGATGTTTTAGCCAGTTGGATTTCTGCTACTAGCACCTGACTGTGAACTGATAAACCATAAAACTGGTAATAACATGGGAGAGAGAGAAGCAAGTGGTAGTTGATGGTTAAGGTGATAGATGAGTATGAGAAGGAAGAATGGGGGGCATGAAAGACAAAGGAAAACTCACCTTAAATAGCTGATTGGTACGTTTGGGACTCTTAGTCAACCTTACCCTGTATTTTTCTTTACTAATGGTTGTAGGTAAAAAGACGAATAGTAGATTTCAGAGTTCCTACTGTCTAGTGGTTACTGCCCAAGGATTTGCCCAAATCTAAAAGTACAGCCTCTGTATCCAAGTCAGGCAGCAATAAAGAACAGAGGTGATGAGTGCGTGCGGGAGGAAGAAACAGATGAAATGGCCTAGAAAACTTGTATGATCCCTTTCCTCGTCTGGGTGCATAGTATAACCTGGGTCTACAATGTGGATTTACATAGCTCTCTAGAGCCTGGGAATTATTAACATAGCACTGCAGAGAGCTTTCCTTTATCTTGTTGGTAGTAGGTGTTTTTGATTATAAGTAAGAGTTTGAGTAGCATTGAGTTCCCAGTGATCCATACCAATTGTCAGGTTTGATCTTTTGGTCTAGATTGTGAACATAGCATGTATTTGGGAGATACAGGCTAAAGGGTGGGATAGGGCGGGGGCTTAAGGGCCTGCAGGCTATGGCTGTGGCATATTATAAATTGGAATAATCTCAGTACCCAGACTGAACACAGAGCCATGACACTGACATCATTAGCACTCCATCTAGGGTGGATCTTAGACACAGTTGTGCCTTTGGTTCACAGAACCAGAAACTCTTTTTCTACACTAAGCAAGCAATCAACCACGTGCGCGCGTGCGCGCGCGCACACACACACACACACACACACAGAGAGACTCAGGGAGGGAGAGAGAAATAGAGAGCGGAAAATGAAATTAATGGCAGTGCTGTTCATTAAGTCTGCTTTACTATAAGATCATGCTGTGTAGGAACACTGCTTTGGCCACTAAAACTCTTGAATATCCCTTTCTGTGTGTAAGTGTGCTTTACATAATGTTCAGGGCTAAAAAAAGAACAGTGGAATGGAATACCTATACGTTAACAAGTAACGCAGAGCCATACAGTTCTGACCATGACGTGTGCTGACACTGTGACCAGAGTGATATCCAACTGTTGGCTGCCACAGCATGTGTGATGGATGATGTTTACACGCAGGACACATTCCCAGGAGTGTACCCCTTGTGTCTCTCGATTCCAGGGGTCCTCGAGGTAACACGAACGCTTTCTCTCCAACTCAATAAAATTTATCTGGGAATGTGGTGATGTAAAGTGACACGACCTTAGGGATAACCTCAAGGCTACTTCTAAGTTTTAGTTAAAAATGAATCATTCACAGACGTCAGTACTTTAACTATTTTTAGCAACAGGTCACTTGCGACGCATCTCACAACCGATTGTGATACACGAGCCTTCTACTACACCACAGTTGAGAACTGTTTCCGGAAGGAAGTTGTTTTCCTTATTTAACCCCAGCATCTGTTTATTAAGTTAGCAGACAGTGTTGCACTTGATTTCTAGCAGTCTTTTCCTTAGGAACTCTAACATGTAAGTCCAAATATTCCACATCACTCCACAAATGTAACTTTGTGTTCAATTTTCTGCATGGTACATGACTTACTAAAAAACAATGAAGAAATAAGATAATCTATGTTTATAGGAAAAGAAAATTTCCCAAACAGAAACCAGTATTGATAGCAATTGAAGCCATTGCCCTGCATGCTGTAAGTTGCAGAATGCCGAATAACTAAGATTTCAATAGACTTTGTTTTTAAAGCAAGTTTTGTGTTTGATAGAGTTTAGATGTCAATGGCCTCTCTGTCTCCTGAGGAACAGGTAGGGGAGAGCATTTACCATTTGACATGGCAACTCTTACCCAGGCTGTGGGGCAGCCTTAGGTGGTGCTGTCTTTTTCATGGCTTCCCTCTGGGGAGGCTCTGGGTGGACTGGCACGATGCTGCATCCAGCACAGCTGCAGTGCTGGTGATGACTCCTGTTACTGTGCTGAGAGTAGATTCGCCCTGTGGTCATCTGTGTGCCCTTGCCTCATCTGGGAATAAATCTGCCTGGACGGGAGAATGCTGGGAGAACTCCCAGAACTGGAGTTCTTCCTCCTGTTTCTGAGAGCTCTTGCTTCTCATTTTTCTGCTCCTCGTTGACAGGTGGATAAAACGCAGCACAGTGGAAGTCATAAGAGGAATTCAGTCCAGTTCCTTACTCTCGAAGTCAGCCAGTTGGTCTGATTACAGAGAAAAGAAGCCCACCCATAATCTGAATTAATGCCACAAGACATGTTTAATCACAGCCAATGTCCACACACACACACACACACACACACACACACACACACACACGTTTTCATTTGCACATCATAATAACAGCTCAATCAAGCCAGCACTGTGAATGAGAGGAGACATTTTGCCAAGCCTGCAGTGGACTGAAGCTCCTGAGGGTTTGAAATTTGGAACGTCTTTCTTCTCACCCGTGCCCTGCTCACTGCATTCCTTCAAGCCCGGGGAGTGGAGCATGTCATCACTTGGCTAAACCAGACTTCTTGATAGTCCGGGAAGAAGTGTTCGACATGGGACACCAATGCAGAACATGTGGGACGTGACAGCCCTGAGAGAAGACTTGTTGAGTTAAGTGTAAATGAATCAGAAACAGATGGATGAGATTTTTGCTAAAATGCACATGGGTTTTACAATTAAGGGAGGAGGGGTTTGGGGAGAGAGCTCTGGCAAAAACACCATGGCTCTGTTGGACCCTACTGAACTGTTCAATGAACCCAGGGCACACTGGGGTCAACTTTCCATCACTTATAGATAACATACAGTCCATGACCACACACAAGCCATGAAATAGAAATGGTCCTAATAAATACGGCCATGCATCAGCAAGATTTTCAGTTTGTGACAAGAATAAAGTGGCTCGTATTATGTCACATAATTGTATGACATGCATCCTACAAGCCAGCAGTTGACATGATCTTGGAACATGAAAAGGATGGAGATGTCCTCTTTACCTCACCCCCTTCCTTGGGTCCAGGCACTCACGTGTCACAGTCTTTCACAGGGTTCGAAGAAGCAATGCTTTTGAATTCTAACTGGCCCTCCTTTTCTTTCTGCCATGTCTCTTTACTAACTGAAAACTGACAGCAAAAATGCCCTCAACCGCAAATACCTATAAGAACATGGAGACATTCAAACAGGCTGAAATACTTTGACTTTTATGAGTTTTAAGAAGGTTAATCAAGTCTCTGGAAAGAATTTTGTTTCATGGTGGACTCAACAAAACAATGAGCTGGGCCCTTTTGTGATTTGCTAGAGGGGGTGGCCTGGGAGCCAGGGCCCTGATGAACTGCTGGTCAAGCTGGGTGAAGCCAGGCCGCAACATCTCTCGACGGTGATGCAATCATGGCGGCACTTGGACACTATCCATTGCTTGGCCTTCAGACTAATGTCTCTGCTCCCCTGGGAGCCCTAAATAAGCCTCGTCTGAAGTTCTCACAGCTGAGTTTCTCCCTCAGGGAATTTGTTTTCTGAGGAGTTTCATCTCAAGTGGAGGCATGTTTCCCTACCTCATTTCTTGATGATGATGTTATGTAATCCAGGCTGCAGTGTGCTTTGGTTGGGTGAGGGGCAGACAGGAAGGGCTACGCAGCAGGAATAGCAACAGAGAAAGTGGGATTGAAACACCGAGTGGGGTGGTTCCATCCAGGTATTAGTGCCGGTGTCAGGTCCCACACAGGCTGTGAAGGGGAGTGAAATTCCCTCTCCCCCACCCACCCTTCATCCCCTCCAGAGGGGCTCTTAGGGAATGAGGAAGTCAGTGGGCCTGAGGACAGACTGAGTCTGAAAGCCTCCCTCTTAACGACAAGGCTGCTCTGGGTGGGTAGGCTTTACCTTTACCTGGGCAGGTGCTACTCTCATGGGGGTCTCCCCAGAGGGCCAGGAGGAACGGGACTTTATCTTCATGCCCCCTGCTTCCTTTCCTAAAGTGCTCCCCACTTTTTTTTCCCTCAAGTCTCTTTTATGATTTTTTTTTTTTTCTGACATCCTAGGAATTTCCTCAAAGTCTCAGGGGAAATAGATAACAAGCTCTTGGGATGGGGGCTTATATCTAATCTAGTTTTGTAAACTTTGTTCCAATACAGTACCTAGCACGGCATGAATGTTAGGAAACTTCTAAGACTATGAATCTCCCAGCACTTGAAGCTCGGCGCTTCCGCCGTGATAGAGGCATGAAACGTTATGGTCTGATGTCCTTTTTTAGTCCACTGACATTTTTCTTCCATTTTTTCCTCCTCCAGGTGTGTGTTCACGTGCTCCCACTCCTGTATTGGGCAGGTTCCCCCTGCACTCCCAACAGCATTCAATAAGACAGTCACCACACTCTCACCCCCAGGAGTGCGCTCAACTTGAAACATCAGGGTTTACCTGTGCCACGTCTCATTCCCGATATTCTGGAGAAGAAAAAAGTGTCCAGTAAGTTCGGACTAATGTGGCCTAAGTGCTAATGGATTTTATAGCCATGTCTCCCAGATAACATACTTCTGTTAGAGATAACGCCCTAAGTCAAGGGGTGGCTCTGGTGGTGGGAACTCCAGGCCCTGCACTGAGGCCCTCGGGGCGAGCTTTCCAGAGCCTTCCGTTCAGCGGGGAAGAGGTATGGGGCATCAGCAGGGCATGGTCTTTTGGTCAGACAGATCTGGGTGTGTGCCCTGGCTCTCCCACATACTAGCTGTGGAAAAGTAGGCAATTTATATAAACTTCCAGAGCCCATTGAACACAAACACTCATCCTTAGGCATCGTCGTCATTATTATCACCATCCTTGGGATTACTGCCAAGATAAAATGATGCATGTAAGCCTAGCACAGTGCGAGGTGCACAGTAGGCACACAGTAAACCCAAGTTGCTTCCCTTTTACTTCAGTTACTCATTTGCTGCTACAATAAACTATTACTAGAATCCTGCCCTTGCCAAGCCCTGTGATTGCACCGCCGAGATCCTGCCTGCCTGCGTGGCATAGGGTTTGTTTCCCACCGGCCTTAGAGGCCTGGGGCTCTCCACTTCTCAGGAGGCCCCGCCTTACCTGACGATCTCTTTGCCATCTCTTCGGCTGGGGGGGTCCGGTGGCCACCCTCCAGCGAGTCCTCCTCCGCGGATGCCTGCGTTTCTGGGCTCAGTCCTCAGTCTCCAGGCTCTTGGGCGCTCTGAGATTTTGAGCGCTTTCCTCGCCCCTCCTGCCACAGCTGTGGGTCCAGCTTCCTGGGTGGAGGGGAGCATCCTACTTCCTCTTCCCAAGAGTTACGGTCCTCTGTGCCCTGGGGCGCCGGCGGGTCCTGTCCGGGAGGAGCGGGTGGGCTGGAGCAGAGGATGGAGCAAGCCTGGGGCTGGACCCGCAGCGCATCCCCTGGAGCGTGCATCTCTGCTGAGCAGCCCGCCGCCGCGCTAATAAATATCGAACCCTTCAACGGGGAAATAAATTATCCCCCCACTGCTAGGCAAAACAGTCGTGATAAATTGTCGTTTTAGCCAACAGTGTTTAAAGTAAAATCAGTAAAGTGTGAGTAATGATGGCTGAGTCAAAAGTCCTGTATTAAACACAATGGTCTGACGAGGGCGAAGGCAGCGTCCAGAGGAAAGCGAAGGCCATTTTAACTAAAACAACTCTTGTTCGGAGTGGGAAAAAAAGGACTTGGGATTTATTACCCTATTAGTTTTTTCTGTAGGAGCAGCTCTCAGGGTGTCCCGGGCATAAAGTCAAAATCTCCATTTACCAGAGATGTTTAGAAAACATGCTCTCAGAAGTGGGAACTACCAAGTTTTCGACTGGACAACAGACATATGGTTGAATTCTTTCAGTATAGTGAGGAAATCTGAGGGTTGTGAGGGATTCTCGACTACGGTTCTTAAAGGGGCTGGCTGGGAAGGATTTTCTGGGGTGGGGAAATCTAGAGGATATTTTGCTTAAAAAAAAAAAGGCATAGTGATGGGTTACTTACGTGAAGCTGTTTTCAATATTTATACATTATACTGTATAATGGACAGTGAAACCTCACTAATTCCAACTGGAATTCGATAAGAATCAGAATGATGGGAAGCTGAGGGATGTATTAAATGAACTGGCTCCAAAGTTGTAGGACCACGGTACTAACAACAGATAGCACTTATCATTGAGAACTTACCCCCTTCTAGGCTCTCTGTGGACCATTTTATATAAATTAAACACTAAGTAACTTTCCTAGGGTCACATAGGTGGTAAGTGGTTCCAGCTGCCACCTGTGTGGAAACACAAGCAGACCTGGGCAGAAACTCAGGTCTGCTTGTTTCCAAATCTGCATCCTTAACCCCTGTGCATGTGGCCTCTAATCTATAAATCCTATTTGATTGTATCCTGGCACATAGGATTACTCAAGATAAACAAACGAGTGTGCCACAGGAGCATCACATGGGTTCACGTTCAGTGATGACAGGTTTTGTTAGTAATATTCATAATTTTCACATTAACTGCTGATCAACAAGTGTGCAGGTTGCCAAGATGCTAGATGCTTAGAATGGTTTATTTTGAAGGACACAAGGCCCTTGTACTCTTAGTTATGTTATAGATATTATTAACTTTAATTAGTTAAGGGTTTGAGGGGGCTTAGCGCACATATAGATTACAAAAGAGCATGCTTCCCTCCTCTGATCTAAAGTTAGCTCCTCCCCTTTTACTATTTAGTGCCCTCCTTCAACCTTCTCAAAGGGAGCTCTACTCAGTAGATCAGCCCCTATCTCTTCTTCATCTCTGCCCTTTCTCTCTGTGATGGTCAACTGTAACTTTTTTGTCTGTCCCACAACCCTTCATTTCAGGAACAATTTTAATCCCACCCCATATGAATTAGCAGGGCTGCCAATCAAAAGACCCTGTCTTCTCTGCCATGGGTATGGGCACGAGATACAGTATGACCAATCAGAATAGCATGTGTCTATGGACACTGTGATGATCTGTAGATGATCATATGTCCCAAGCGCGACTAGAGTCTTTTCTGACAGGTATTTGTATAAATGCTAGTATGAGGGAGGGGTGGGCAGAGAGAGAGAGAGAGAGAGAGAGAGAGAGGGAGACTCCTTTTTTCAGTCATTTGGAGTTTCAAACCCTTGCAAAACTCGAGCTGATTATGGCTCTCTGTAAATATATATGAATAGATCATAATCTTGAAGCTGAAGGCTGAGAGCTGGAGAGAGGGAGCCCTGGAAATATTTTTGAACAGTCTCCTCCATGCCTTACATTCAATGAGTTCTTCATTTCTGATGACCATAGGAGATCATTTAATTAGCTCTTATGCTAGATTACTATCCCTGGATACTAAAGGAATTTTCACAGGCTTCATCTCAGTGAGGTCAGATGTCCAAACCTGAATTCCTTCCATGTCCTTGAGGGTCTGTGCACATTACTCCCAGACACCGATTTCTGCAGAGCTCCAGGTTCTTGGTTTTGAGAACTGTAGCCGGGATGAATTTGTTGTTCAGGTTCTTGGTTGCTAAATTTAGCAGAAGTGTATTTATTGAAAGACCTTTGGTTAATTTGCAGAATTGATCAAAAGCTAGAATGTCAAATTAAACAACCGGCAGAACCAAGGGAAATGGCAACAGAGAACAGCCAATGTCTTCCTCTAGGGGTAATCTGGTTGGAGAGTCATCACCAGCATGTGGTTGGGCAGTTGCTGTCTCTGTAATTTCTCTGCAGTTGGATGGATGGCCTCTAATTATCCTAGCATTATTATGTCACTCTTGTCAGAATTAAAGTCCTGGAGGGCAGCATCCTGTTGTCACGGTCTAAGTCACATGCCTACTCTCATTTCTGTTAAGAAGTTTTGTGTTTATGTCCATGAGGGATATTCGTATATGGTTTTCTTGTAATATCTCAATTTTTGCTATCAGGGTAATGCTGGCCTCATAAAATGAATTGGGAAATCGTCTCTCCTTTTCTATTTTTTGAAAGAGTTCATATATAATTGGTATTACTTCTTCCAAATGTGTGGTAGAATTTGCCAGTGCAGCTATCTGGGGATGGACTTTTCTTTTTGAGAAGGCTTTTAACTGAGAAATTTGATCATTTAAACAAAGAGAGGACCATTCAGACTTTCTATTTCTTCTTGTATCAGTTTTGGTAATCAGTGTTTTTCAAGAAATTTGTCCATTTCATCTAATTTGTCAAGTTAATATTTTAAGATTATCCTTTGAATGTCTGTATGATCTCTAGTGCTGTCACCCTTTTCCTGATCAATATGTCTAGAGGTTTTGTCAGTTATTAATCTTTTTAGAGAGCCAGCTTTTGGTTTCATTGATATATCTCTATTGTTTTTCTGTGTTCTATTTCATTGATTTCTGTTCTTATCTTTATTTTGCTTACTTTGGGCTTAATTCAGTTTTCCTTTTGTACTTTCATAAGATAGAAGTTTAGATCATTGATTTGAGTCTTTCCTTCTTTTCTTTGTTCACCCAGTTTTATTGAGATATACTTGACATATAACATTGTATAAGTTTAAACTGTACAACATAATGATTTGATATATGTACATATTGCAAAATGATGACCACAATAAGTTTAGTTAACATCCCTCACCTCATATAGTTACAGATTTTTTTCTTGTGATGAGAACTTTTAAGATCCACTCCCTTAGCAACGTTCAAATATACAGTGTGTATCATTAACTGTAGTCAAGCTGGACATTACATCCCTAGAACTTATAATGGCAAGTTTGTACCTTTTGACCACCTTCATTCAGTTCCCCCATCCTCTACGACTGGCCTCTGGGAACCACCAATCTGATCTCTGTTTCTATGAGTTTGGTTTCTTTAGAGTCCTCATATAATCGTTCTCTTTAATTTTCAAACTCTTCTTCCCTATTCTGAAATTTCATTGTGATAGGTCAATGTTTTGTCTATAAAATTTATCCTGTTCAGAACTTGATAGACTACTTTAATGTGAGGACTCTTGTTTTATTTAGTTTGGGGGAATTTTAGCAATTATTTCATAAGATAGTGCCTACTCTCTATCGCCTTATTGTCCCAGTGACATTGGAAATTCTGGATCTAGTCTTCACAGCTTAACTTTTTTTTTTTTCCTGAAACAACTCTATTTTCTTTTCCATTATAGGCAAATCTTTAGGCCCAATTCAGCTCGCTCATTTGCTCCTCATCTGTGCCAGCAAACACTGAATTTTTGTTTCAACAATTTTCTTTTCTAACATCTCCACTTGGCATTTTTATTTAAAATGATCTTTTCCTGTTTCTTATATGTAATATTCATCTTTATGACTCTGATATTATTAATTATTCTAAAATTATAAATTTGACTCTGTAATTACATTAAGCATATCTCTCCATGCCTCGATTTTCTCACCTTAAATAGGAGGAATTACAAATAGCACCATATTCATATATTTCTTGTGAGGATTAAATGAGATAGTACATGGAAAGCCCTCAGAACAGCTAGAGGTTCTCTGCCAGACAGAACATTTCCTCTCCCTACAGAAGTTTACTGAGAATGTGGGCAGAGTAGTTGTAGTTGTGCCTTGTTCACATTGTCTTCAGGGAGAGTGAGGATTGATGAGGTTGCTGCTGGGCAGGGCACCTGGGTTGCTGGGCACCTGTTCTGGTCTTGGATGCTCTCTGTTACTTCTGGGCAAAACTAGCCATGTGGGGGTATTGCTCAATCCCTCTGCCCTAAACATGGCTGCTATCAGGAATCATTCATTCTTTTTTGCTGCTAACTGGCCTCTGGGATTAGGGACAATATGCAGAGGTCAACTGGCCCTCTATTGTCCTGTTAGTACCCCAACTAATCCTATAATCAGTTGTCCCACCCCTTTTCCCTGATCCTGGCTTTCCCCCTCTGGGTGTGAACCATACCTTTTCCACCTTGGAGATAATCTTCTCCTGAGGATTCTTGCACATATTCTGAGTGATCTTTTCTCTGTATAATAAATTCATCTGTCTCTCAGGGTTGCCTTGCTGGTAATTCTTACTTTTGAGAGCAACTACGTATTAAGAATATCAGTTTTTATTGTTGTGTAATAGACTACCTCAACACTTAGTAGTTTAAGAGACAGACATTTAATTAGTTCATGTGTCAGCTGTTTGGGCTGACTCAGCTGGGTGGCTGACTGAGTCTGCTCAGGCATTTGCTGGTAGCAGCCTGGTCGGCTGGGAATTGGCTGCTCTAAGGTGTTTCAGCTGAGATGGCTTGTCTCTGCTCCACGTGGTGTCCAATCATCCAGCAGGCTAGGCTGGGCTTGCTCACATGGCAGCAGGAGCAGGGATTCCAAAAGCAAGAGTGAAAGCTTGTAGGTAAGGCATCTTGAGGTCCAACTGGCCAAAGCAAGTTTCAAAGCAAGCCCAAATTCATGGAGTGGAGAAATAGGCTTCACCTGTTGAAAGAACTGTGGCCATTTGTATAATCTACCACTTTTTGTTATGTAAAAATTGATCTTGTCAATAGCTTTTAAGTCTCTTTAACCTGGTAGTGGTGGTGGTGGTGAGCTTTAGTAACAATTCTCCATCTAGTTCGTACATCGTTTTCCATTAAACTCTTTAATCCCATCTGCAGTTTATTTTGGCATATGCTTTAAGACATCTCCAATACATTTCCCTGTAAAATACTTAAATGTCTGAATTTCAAATCACTTATTAAAAATTATTTTATGACAATTTCAGAGTGCTTACTTTATCACATATTGAGTTTTTATAAAGAGTTGGGTTTTTTTTTGGATGTAAATTATTAGATACATACAAACCTTTTTTAAAAAACATGTCTTTGTAATTAACATATCTGCTATGATAACATGATGATCTTCTTTTGTATTGCAAAAGATTATTAATAATATTTGCCCATATTATAGTTTAAGTCCTTCAGTACCTTTGTGCTTTTTGTGTTTCTCTAAATTCATACATGGATTTAAATAATCAAGTAGTATGTCTTTTGATGAGTGAACTAAGTAATTTTATTTTCTTTATGTTCTTTATTTTAGTTGTTCTGTCCTCTGTCTTTCTATTTTAAGTTTTTAAAGGTAGAACTTTCATTTTTTCTTTATATTATAAATTTGGATAAATGGACTGTAGTATATTCTTTTTCATGTTAGCATAATTTAAAAGTTAATCGTCCTATACTTACCATCACTTATGATTACTTTAAAACAGGTCATAAACGTTCTCAGTTGCAGTAGTCATTAATTTATTACTGTAAAATTGGTCACAATTATTTTTAGCAAATGTTTAGTATTCTAATTATTAATTTAGATCTGTCCATTTAAACATAATTACTTTGGTCACTCCTTTGTGGAGGATGACACATTTTTGTGCTTTCTGACCCCCCCCTTCTATTTATCATTCGCTTAATCTGAGGTTCTTATGCCTTCATTATTATTATCTTTTTTTTTTTTTGAGGTACGCGGACCTCTCACCTTTGTGGTCTCTCCCGTTGCGGAGCACAGGCTCCGGACGCGCAGACCTCAGCGGCTGTGGCTCACGGGCCCAGCTGCTCCGCGGCATGTGGTATCCTCCCGGATCGGGCCACGAACCCGTGTCGTCTGCATCGGCAGGCGGACTCTCAACCACTGCGCCACCTGGGAAGCCCGCCTTCATTATTTTTGATTTATTTTGTTCTACTTTTGTTTAAACAATCACTCCAATTAGTTAGGTGTCTCAGCAATATCACGCTCCTCTACTTTTTTCCTTACATATTTACGCTTATCAGTATTGACTCACTCCCTTTTCCTATTAACATTGCTTATTTTTAAAAAGAAAAAAGGGGAGAGTGGGCTTTACTGGATACTGAGTATCATTTTCTGTATCAACTTTCTCATTCAAGGCTTCCTTCTTGTGCCCCTACTCCAGAGTTTGGTGAGATGGTTAACAGCCCATGTGACCTCTACAGAGAGGGTGCTCAGGAGGTTTTGTAGAAGATTGAACATTTGAAAATTTTGTCTTTACCTATGATTCAGAGGTTGGCTGTGTACTGCATTCTTAGACTGATCTTTTTCTTTAAGAATTCTAAAGCTCTGACTCCTTTATCTTGGGTTAGCCGTAAAGAAACCCGAAGAAATTTTAATTGTGGCTCACTTAAAATTGTGCAATCTTTATTCTTAAAATTTAAGCATTTCTAAAATTTAAGTATTTTAGTAATTACTTGTCAGTTACTTTATGTTTGTTTAACTTGAGACAGTGATAGCTATTTTAATTCATAGCCTCCATTCTTTCAAAAATTCTAGATTTTGAAAAATCATACCTTGATTATTAATCCTAGGCTTCATTTACTTTTACAGTTTCCATGTTGAATTTATGTTCTTATTTTACATGTCTTTCATGTTTTCTGGTATTCTTCTGGACTTAGTACTAATTACATTTATTGGGCCCCTAAGAATGTATATTTTCAGAATCTTAAGTATTACTCCTGGGGGATTTATATCAGAAGAGATGTTTATCTTGCTACTTTTTTTTGTTCTTTTACTCTGAGTTATAAAAATTTCTTTAAAAAAGTTGTTTAATACTCTTTCCCTTCCTTTTGTTTATTTATTTTTTTGTTCCTGAGGCTGTAGAGAGTTTAAGTGCATAGGACCTGTAAGTGACCTGTGGAAAAATGACATTCTAAAATCCAGTTACTCCCTCTCAGCAATCTTCCTGTGGTACATTTCCCAGCATCCATGTCCACATCTGCACTCCTTCTGCCAGCAACATAGCAGATGCAGTATTGTACCTTCATGCTCTCCATACCTTCACCTACCATGAAGACTGGATTTGCAATTTTTTGATGCTTGTCAAGGAACTTGGAAAGAAAGGAGTTTGCCTATGGGCAGAGCCTGGCTTATTTAGAAGAGTGAGTATAGTAGACATTCTGGATGGAAACAGGTGTGTGCTTCCTATCTGTTGTGAGCACAGGACCACAATCAAGATGCGCAGGGCGGGGGCTTCTGCAGCAGTCACCACAGGCCCAGTCCTGCTTCAGCAGGAGGGCTGTGCTCCACTCCGGGAGCTTTGACCACTATTACGGGTAAGCTCCTGGAAGGTAGACGGGCTTGGCACATCAACTAAAAGCTTCAACCCTTAGAGCTGCAGAGTGAAATAGGCTGCTTTTAAGAGGCCTCCAGAAAGGGAAGTCTCAGAGCATCGCATTGCTTGACTTGGATTCATTTGGGCCTTCTGCTGTCTCTGGAAGACCCACGTTTCTTGCCACTTGGTGAGGCTCTGGAGAAGGCTGAAGTCTTCTGAGGTAACAAAAGTCAGCAAGGACCCTTTGGAAGGGCCAAGGCTCCATTATAATATAAAGAGATATTATAAGAGGATTTTCCAGCAATGCTTTTCAAAGTGTGGGCCCTAGACCTGCAGTATCAGCCTTCCCTCAGAAATTGTTAGATATGCAAGTTCCCAGGTCCCACCCCAGACCTGCGGAATCTGAAACTCCATGAGGGTGGAATCTAACCATTTTTAGTTTAACAAACCCTCCAGGCGATCCTGATGAAAGCTTCAGCTTGAGAACCACTAGTTCCTAACGTATGGAGACATGAGGTTAACTGAAAAATTAGGCTGAATTTATCCAACTCTACAACTATATTATTGTGGCCAAAAAATGTGGGCTTTATTTTTTTTAAGGCATTATAGCTCTGTGGATTGATTCTTATAGATGTTTTAAATAATATTTTGTCATTCAACAACTATCTTTTGAACAACAGCTGGGCACTATACCAGGCACTTGACAATGAACCAGTAAGTACCCCAAACTCCCCCTCCCCAGGTTAAAGAAGTAGGGCTTTATTAGGTAGTCCAAAGTTTCATATTGGTGGACCATTGGGCCAAATTCACCCAGGAGATATGATATATTTGACCTGTAGTGTCTTTAAAAAAAAAAAAAAAAACTACTGGTCAAAATGTTTCACTTACGAGTTTCCACTTTAGAAACTGGAATTCTGGCCTCTTTAGAAAAGTGAAAAGCTCTAAGGTGCTGATACATGCCCTTTGCTGATCACAGCCAGTGGGAACGCAGTCCTGGCTGTTTCCTACCAATATGGGCACTTGCTTTCAAGTTTGCCCAAATGTACCATTTCCTGTTGTTTCCCAAGTGCCCGTTGCCATCGATCATTGTTTTGGGGTTGTCTTTTTCTTATAGTGGAATTAAGAAGGAATGTAATATTTCTTATACTCAAAATGATCAAAAATGATAAAGTAAAAGATTTACAGAATAGCATGCTTCAAGAAAAAATAGGAAATAGCAGATTTCTGTCTTGGCATGAAGAGTATACCTATCTTAACTTGGGTTCCATAGAAATCAGAGCCTGAGACAATAGCCTATTTCATTAATAAGTACAGATCCAGGGAAGCAGAGGCAAAGGAACCCAGAACTGTTTATTGGCCTACAAAACCAGTGAACAGATGTGAGGATTTTATCAGCTGAGGATTATATCTATCTTAAATATGCAAGCAAGGACCAGAGCCAAAATTCTGTTTCTGGTATGATCTCCATGAGCTCCCACTCTCCTGGACGACCATGATGGCAGTTTAGGTCTTCTGGTCTTAGTATCTCAGGACATCTAAAAGTCCTCATGAAAAGTCTGGGCATTCCCTTTTCCCCAGTGCAATAACCTGGCAAATGGCCACAGACAACTCATGTGGAAGGACTGGAGGACTATTTACCAGTCGTATTTATGGTGGCACTGAATCACCCCTTTTCAAGGGAACCCAGCCTGCCGCCCCTCTTTAATCAATAGGCTCTGGGCCTGTGAGCTGACTGAGATGTAAAAACTGTTTTTCACTATGGTGGCTGCTGTCAGCCTTCTACCTCTCATCCCTGAACCATACCTTAGTAGTTCTCCATTTATCTTGCTTCCAGAAACACGATGATCTATTTTCTATTGCCAGATACCTGTAGGTTAAGTCATTGTGATAATTACACCCACCTTACCTCCAACATGTCAGTGCTTCTACCTGATCTCTGCTATTCTAGAATCCCATCATTCTCACTGATACTCAGTACCATTGATCGCCTACAATTAATACTGGCTTACAGAGAACATCCTGCCACTAGTTTCTCAATTATGTCAATGCCCTTCTTACCAATATATTCCTTATTGCTCTAGTGAACTGAGTATTCTCTGAGCCCTGCTAGGAACACTGTCACATAGAGTTACCAGGTAAATTATGTAATGTTAGCATAGTTGATGCATTCTTTTTTTTTTTTTTACAGCTTTACTAAGATATAATTCACCAACAAAGTATACAATTCAATGGCTTTTAGTATATTAACATAGTGTATTAACCTTAATCTATTACCTTGATCAATTTTATAAGATTTTCATTGTCCCCCCAAGAAAAACCTGCATCCTTTAGCCATTACCCCCTAATCCTCTCAATACCTCTAGCCCTAGGCGATCACTAATTTTCTGTTTTTATAGATTTGCATGTTCTGTACACTTTGTATAAATGGAATATCATAATATGTGGTTCTTTGTAACTGACTTCTTTTACTTAGCATGATGTTTCCAAGGTTCATTCATGTTGTAGAATGTATCAGTACTTCGTTTCTGAGTAATATTCCTTTGTATGAATATACCACATTTTATTTATTCATTCTTCAGTTGATGGACGTTTGGGATGTTTCCACATTTGGCTGTTATGAATAATGATGCTATGAACATTTATGTACAAGTGTTTGTGTTTGCATATGTTTGCATTTCTCTTGGCTGTTTACCTAGGAGTGGCATTGTTGGATCTTATGGTAACTCTATGTTCCTCTAAGTGTTAGAGGGACCATCAGACTGTTTTCCAAACTGGCAGCACCATTTTGCATCTCACTGGTGGTGTATGAGGGTTTCAGTTTCTCCATAACCTCAGAAACACCTGTTATTGTCTGTCTTTTTGATTATAGTCGTTCTAGTGAGTGTGAAGTGTATCTCGTTTTGGTCAAATTCTTGTCTCCATGGGCACCAACTTCCCCATCCTTTGGTTTGGGCGTGCATGGGGCGTATACAGATACCAAATGGGTCCTGTGTCATCTCCTGCCTCTGCAGCAGCAAGGACATCCTAAGGCTGGAGGTGAGAGGCAGGTGACGTGGGGATGAGTAAAGGTGCTGTTGGATTTGTGCTCCGGTGAAATTCATTGCTGTGGTGGCAAATGAATGGGATCCATGCAGAGATGATCACTGATGAAGAATCTGGGGTGAAATGAATGGTCACAGATCCCAAATACAGGTGAAGCCAAGAGGAAATGAGGTGGTGAACATGAGATGGAGATACAACACCAATATATTCAATATGCAACCAAAATGTGTCTGTCTTAAAGGATGTAACTGAGCATCCCATTATGACGCAAACCATGATAAGTTCTATGACTGTTATGTACATGAAAAATACATGGGATAGAAAGCTTATTGAACTGAAAAAGGCCAATATTTCAACAATTGTTCTTGACTAGGAATGAACCAAGAAATGCTGCTGTAAAATGCAGCTTTGTATTTGAGGAAAAAAACTTGCCCAGGCTCCTTCACTCATTTATATTATTTCTCTGGCCCCTTGAGGCATTCCTGTTTCAGACTCCTATGAAAAGGGATAATAATAGTGTGTGCCATTTACTGAGAGCTTATGGGTGCTTTATGTAACTTATTTAATCTTCTTAACAGACTTAAACACTATGTATTGCTTCTGTTTTAAAAATAAGGAAACTGAGGCATAGACAAATGACCTTAACTTGCCCTAATTACACAGCTAAAAATGTCAGGGCAGGACTGAAATCCAGAAACATCTGGCCACAAAACACATCTGCTAAGCAGCTACTGCATGCACTCAGGGATGGATAGCACACTGTATTAGTTAGGGTTTTCCAGAAAACAGAACCAACGTTTATCTTTATTATAAGGGGTGGGTTCAGGTGATACAGAGGTTGGCAAATCCCAAGATCTGCAGAGTTTGTCAGCAAACTGGAGACCTAGGAGAGCTAATGGTATGGTTTCAGTCTGAAGGTTGTCAGGCTGAGACCAAGGCAGAGCAGTTGTTTCAGTTGGAGTCTGAAGGCAGGAAAAAAGGCCACTCTACCAGTCAAAGGCTATCAGGCACGAATAATCTTTTCTTACTTAGGGGAGATCAGTCTCTTTGTTTTATTTAGACCTTCAACTGATTGGATGAGGCTCACCCACTTTAGGGAGGTCAATCAGCTTTACTCAGTCTATGGATTCAGATGTTAATCTCATCCAAAAACACCTTTACAGACACACCGAGAACAATGTTTGATCAAATATCGGAGCACTTCATGGCGCAGTCAAGTTGACACATAACATTAACCGTTAAGCACACCTTGCCTTAGTCCTCACCACTGCCTATGCTTCCTAATTTATAGCTGAGATATGGAGGGTGATAGAGATTAAATAATTCTCCCACAGTCACTCTGCTAGTCACCAGAGGAGTTGAGATTCACACTCAGCACTCCCAAAAGCCAACATAGGAGTCATTTCCCCTACATACCATACTTCTTTCAACAAGAAAATGGGACGAGCGTTCAGCATGTTTCAGGAAGATTAATTAGCAGGGAGATTTGAGCATTGTCAAAGGCAGGAGACAGCTGGGAGACTAATGTTCATTCTAGAGCCTCACTTAACACCTCTGGGTCATTAACCACGGACGGATTTCCTTGTTGAGAATTTGAAGCGTAATCCTAGATTGCAATACTATATTAACCCTCTTCTTAATTTACTCACAAATTGGATTTTAAATGATTTTCCTTGAATAGTAAATATATCCTCTATTTCTATATTCAGTTTGTTTAATTTAGCTTAGTTTTATTTATTGAATTGCTTTCACTTTTCTCTTCCAAACACTGAAGATTAAACATGTATTACTATTCACCTTTTTACAGATTGGAAGATTAACTAATTAATACTCAAATCTATATTGGCACTTACTATCGAAAAGCAGTAGAACACAGTGAGTGAGTCCAGAGCTGGACTCTGGATCCAGGCTGCTTGGATTCAAATCCCAGCTCTGCCACATACCAGCCGTGTGACTTTGGACATGTTACTTAACCTCTCTTTAGCTTACTTTCTTCATCTGTAAGGGGGTTGTTATAAATGAGTCATTGTATAAAAAGCACTTAGGACAGTGCCTGGCACGTACTGAAACATCCAAGGGTTAGCAATTTTTATCATCACTATATGGTAGGCACTATTCTAGGTACCATCAACCGAATAGTGACTAAAACAAATGAAGTCCTTCTGTCTTTTGCTTTTGTGAAACTCACATTCTATTGGGGAAGACAGACACCCACCCTTATTGTTTATCAAAAAAAAAGCAGTTTTAGCTAAATATATTATTTTTACGATTGCAGAAACACACATGGCACAAAACACACCAACCTCAGTAGTAATGAAGAAATGTAAAACAATTTAACATTTTTTGCTTATCAGTTTGGCAAAGAGGGAAAAAATAACACTGGTAAGGTGGTGGGAAAAAGGGTTTATGGCACACTGTTGAGTGCCATGACTTTTTTATTTTTTTGCGGTACTTGGGCCTCTCACTGTTGTGGCCTCTCCTGTTGCGGAGCACAGGCTCCGGACGCGCAGGCTCAGCGGCCATGGCTCATGGGCCCAGCCGCTCCGCGACATGTGGGATCCTCCCGGACCAGGGCATGAACCTGCATCCCCTGCATCGGCAGGCAGACTCTCAACCACTGCGCCACCAGGGAAGCCCCATGACTTTTTTAGAGGGTGTCCTCAATTGCCTCTATTTCCCTCATGCTTCACAGCTATTCCATCTGGAACTCCTGCCATCTCTACTTTGAAATACACATTCTGAAACCACTTGTTACCTCCCTCCCCCAGTGCAAGCCACCCTCATTTCTTGTCTGGACTATTACAACACACATCTAACTGTACCCCTGCTTCCCATCATCCAGTCTCCACCCAGCAGCCAGTGCTGTTATTAGCCGGTAACTACGATCACATCCCTCTGTTGTGCAAAAGGCTTCCTGTCACGGGTAGAGCCTTCGTGATCTGAGCTCTGCCTGCCTCCCCCATATTTCTCCTCTTACCCATTCCACTCCAGCCACTTCAGCCTTACAAGTCCTCAAACCTACCAAGCTCAGTTCACCCTGCAAGTCTCCCTATTTGTTGTCTCCACCTGGAGCAAGTTCCCCCAGGGCTGGACTCCACAAATGCTATATCCTCTGAGATACCTCCTGACCACCCTCTCTAAAATACCAGCCTGTCAATGTACTCTTGCCTTCCTTATTTTTCTTCAAAGTGCTCATTGCTCTTTGAAACCACATCATGAATTTAATTTTTCATTGGTGAATTGTCTGCTTCCCCCATGGATGTAAGCTGCATGTGGGCCTAGACTTTGTCTGACCGGTTCACAGCTGTATCCTCAGAGCCTGGAGGTGCCTGGGATTCCGTTTTCCCTCAATAAATATTTGTTGAACAAATGAACGAGTAGTAAAACCTTAAACATATTAATATTCTTCTACTCAGAAATTCTACTTCTGGGACTTTAGAGAAGAAGACAAGGGGGTGCTAGAGGAATGTTCCTTGTAGCATCATGTTAGTTCCACAATGGGAAAAACCTCTTAGTCCAACAGGAGGGGATTGATTTATAAATACTCTATAATCATATGTTAAATACTCTGTAGCTGTTAAAATATACATGGTAAAATGTTACTTGATAACAGTATGGTGGAAATAGTCACAATATATTATTGAGTGAAAAAAGTAGGTTATAAGACACACTGTACTGTAACAGTCCATTCTTTAAAATAGTATATATTTGTTGTATATTCAGAAAAAATTTGAGAGATATACACTTCATCAAAACTTTAATAGTGGTTATATCTGAGATATGGGATTGTGGTTCATTTTAAATGTTTTTCTTTGTGTTCCTCTGTGTTTTTCAAAATTTCTACAATGAAAACGGCACATTTATAGTTTCAAAATTTAGTAAAATATATTGTTGCCCTCTTATTAAAGTGTCTATTTCTCAGAGTGATCTATGCAAGATTTACTGCCTTTTTTCTAATTTCTCTTACTGAACATTGAGTGTTATTTTTGCTTTGAGGCAGGTGTTTGTGATCTTGGGATAAATCACACTGCTTAACGCCTTGGCTTCAAAGGAGACAGAGGACTCTGGTGGTCAGCACTGTCAGCCTTCTTCCCAAGTAGAGAATGCTGTGCAACCTCAAATAGGCTGTTGAACCAGCCAGCATGCTACAGAACGGTATTGCCATATTTTAAGATCTCAAGAGCTCATAGCCAGAGTTCTAGAGACTTTAGTTTTGAGGCTCCCTGTCAGCCAGCTAAGACTTAGTCGGTGTCCTGGACTGAATATCTGTGTCCCCCAGAATTCATATGTTGAAATCCTAACCTCCAAGTGATGGTGTTGGGAAATGATTAGGACATGAGGGTGGAGCCCTCATGAGTGGGATTCTGCTTTGATAGAAGAGGCCTCAGAGAGCTCTCTCACCCCTTCAGTCACGTGAGGACACAGCCAGAAGACAGTGTCTAAGAACCAGGTATTAAATTTGCCAGTGTCTTGATCTAGGACTTTCCACCTTCCAGAACTGTGAGGAGTAAATATTTGTTGTTTAAGCTACTCAATCTGTGGCACTTTTGTTGTAGTAGCTTGAACAGACTGAGATGGTGGGTTTTGGGCAAACTAATGGGTTGCTCTACATAATCCATTCTATGTCACGAGTATGAGAGTCCTCTGCGCAACAGTGAAAGAGCTGGGCAGGAAGTAGACATTTTACAAGCCAATTAAAACTGAGTGGCGTATCATGCTTTGTAGGGAGAGAAGAGGGAAAGAAAGAAGAAGACAATGTAGGGAAGGTGGGGAAGGAGCCTCTTGTTCTCCAGAAATAAGAACATAGAGATTATTTACCTTACTCTTAAACTCATCATGAATTCATCCAAGCAGACTGATTAGCTTAAAAGGAAACCACATTTCTCTCTTCACTTCCCCACATACATTCTTTTTTTTTTTTTTTAATTTATTTTTGGCTGCATTGGGACTTCGTTGCTGCACCTGGGCTTTCTCTAGTTGTGGCGAGCGGGCTACTCTCCATTGCGGTGCACGGGCTCTAGGTGCATGGGATTCAGTAGTTGTAGCACGCAGGCTCAGTAGTTGTGGGATTGCGGGATCTAGAGCGCAGGCTTAGTATTTGTGGCGCATGGGTTTAGCTGCTCTGCGGCATGTGGGATCTTCCCCGACCAGAGCTCGAACCTGTGTCTCCTGCATTGGCACGCGGATTCTTAACCACTGCGCCACCAGGGTAGTCTGCCAAATCCATTCTTATTTTAACTTGAAAGTGTTTTGGCCAGGATCCCAGTGGATTCTGTGAAGAATAGATTTTCCCTTCAGCTTAAGTTTGTTCTGTTGATACCACAGAATGACACTGCCTTGGAAGTAGATATAAACCTGGGATAGGTTTGTAAAATTTGTGAAATGTATGGCTGGCGTGAATAAGTGATGATGCCATTTCTTATGAGACCATCTCCTCAAGGTGGCATACAGAAGTTTCATTAAAAAATATGTAAATGTCTATACTTTAAAAATCAATTTTATCCTCTATTATAGCATGATTTCTTGAGCATTTTTCTCTACATGGACTATAATATGAATCCTTTTCTCAAAGAAAAGATTAGTTTTATAATAGGACTTACAATTGAGATCAAAATCCTCAGTTGTATATCCACGTTTGTAAAATGTATTTTTCTGTGCATATAATGATGCAGTGAGAACCCAAGGTCCCAATTTGAATGCAGTTTATGGGAGTATTGGGGGGGGCTCATTTTGGGGACAATAACTGTCATAAAGAATCCCATTGTCGTGAAGTATAGAAATGAACAACATTCAAGTAAAAAGAAGTATACATTTCTCCTTGCTGTTCTGTTTCTAACAGAAACAAGGAAAGAACTGGAACTCTCTTTTATAATTAGTTTCATGTGAAAATACCCAGCAATTGCAAGGGGGTATTCAACATGGGTAAACAGTGGGTCACAAGTGAACTGAAAAGAGCCTTGAAGGGCATAGTGCTTAGAAATGATATGTAGCCACCCGATGGAAAAGAATGATTAACTTTAGGAAACAGAAGTCTGCAGTCAATTTCATTCTCTTTCTTTAGAGATGTTCTGAGCTGATGGAAGAAAGTCCAGGAGAGAAAGAGAGCATAGATATTCCAAGAAGGTCTGGCTCCTGGATGACATAGATGGAATCTTCTTCCTGTAGTGCCCTTGGAATACCAGGCTTCTCATACTCAGGGGCATCAGCGTGATAGAAGCTTTCCTTGGGGGTGGAAGGCTCCCCTTGGGGCAGCTGCTACCTGAGGGCTGAACGTGCAAGGGCTCTGTTGACTCAGCATGGCCTGGCCATCCGCATTGCCTACTAGGCAAATTTTCCTTTCAGGATTCAGTTCACATGGCACATGAAGACCCAGAACACACACACACACACACACACACACACACACACACACACACACACACGGCATCCCTCATTTTTCACTTCTGCAGAAGCCCTTCAGAGAACTCGGGCCTGTCTCTCGAGTCCCACCAGCAGATGTCTCTCCTGGGTCTGAAGATCAGTCGTCCCACATGCTTGTGTCTGGAACCACCTTGGGTCTTAATCCAGTTTGACCCTTTCTCCAGTTCTTGGTCAGAGGGTCAGTGCTTTCCACCATGCATGCTGTTCTGTTTTTAAAGAGGTTTTCCCAAATAAGATCCTGAAAAGTAAGACATGTTTTGAATTTTTAAATATGTCTAACTAGAAAAGACAGTTTCCTTCATTTTCAAGTGACAACATAACGCAATCTAAGTTTTGCCACAAAACATTCTCAACAAAAGAACCATGAGCAGAAGACTTAGTTTCAAGAAGAATACCTGCTTTGTGACTCCAGGTAGGTCTAAAATGTACATTTGGTTAGGAAGTTCCTCTGCTTAAAACCTTGTCCTGCCTCCTCATTGCCCAAAGCTAACATCAGAAGTTAATTAACACTAATATTATAATGAAATTTAATAATATTTTATGTAATAATGATATAACAATATCATTATGTTATTTTTCTGGATTTTGTGGTATTTGCCACCTTTTAAAAATTGTGATTTGTTAAAATTACTTTTCTCATTCTAAATATTCACTATTCTATAAATGTATTATTTTACAAATAAATACAAAATATTTCTTAAATAAAAACAATATTATTTAATATTTAACATTTAATATTATATAAAATGATAAAAACAATTGTATTTTTTTAGTGAAGTGGGATTCCCAGTTGTATTCAGGCCCCACAAAACCTGGATCCACCCATTATACCTCAGTCAGAATTCACTTAGAGTAGATCCTGTAACTAGAAGCATCTGGAAAAACTAGAAGTAGGAAAAAAGACAAAAACCCAAAGGAAAGAAATTTCCTCACTTATCTTATCTCTCAATGAGAGGAAATTGCTTTGAGTTCCTTGGGAGGATGCTTTAACCCACAGTTTGTTTCCTTTGGGGGTTCTTAGGAATTACTTTTTGAACATGACCTTCTAATCCCATGTCCAAACCATGAGCAACCCTGGGGTTTCCACCTGTGTATATTTCAGACTTACAGGTGTGTCACAGCCAAGGGACTTTCCCCTTTTCAGTGGTCCCACTTTACCATCTAGCTATCCGCATCCTCTTGAAGCAGGTTGCCTGCTGTTATCTAGTCCAAGCCAGCTTGTCTCCTCCAATTCAGTCCCTGAACCAAGTCCATGTGATGCTCAGAAAAGATAGATACCTCCACGTTGAGAGATTGACAAATCCTGGTCTATTGTGGGGAGTTCCTCTTTCAAAAGAAGCTTTGAAATCTTCTCATTCTATACTGAGCCCCTGTTAAATAATAGAGGAAGGAATCAGCTAAATTTATATTATTACTATTACCCAGTATCTTTTTTCCTATTTAGCCTCCCAGTCTGTGTTAAACGTTTCCCACTAGAGTAAAGCTTTAATAACCCAGAATGTTTTACCTCCCAAAATAGTAAATTCAGCACAAAGCCATAACAAAAAGGCCCTCCACCTCAAAACTTAGGAAAACTTACTTTGTGTGAGATCTGTCTTCTGAGAACATCAACTTTCCCTAAGGAATAATTTGAACGTCAGTGTCTGCAATGTTTAATTAATCTGAGTATAGCCTTAGAAGTGCATGTGATCTTACTAGTCTGTCGAAATTGAGACCTGGTTGGTTGCGTGTGCCCAGTCAACCCAAGGGAATCGGCTACATAAAGTCTAGAAAATGAGAAGCTAAAGAGGTAGAATCTTCCAGAGCGTCCCCATCACTGTTTGGAGAAGATGGAGCTCTGTTTGGTCTTTGGTCATCGAAGATAGAAAGCTTGTGCTGAGTGACTGCATGGATGAGTAAATTGGACTGACTCCTTGCTCATTCCATGCTTATCAAGCCAACCTTCTGATTACAATCTTGTTTTCCCTGTAGATTTGCCTACTGAGAAAGTGTTGACTATAGAAAGCTGGCAATTAAGGTCTTGGCAGTTACACTTTTATGGTTAATTAATAAATTGGCATTCTCCCAAGCCTGAGCATCATGGGGCACATAGACCCAGTGGAGTTTCTAGGATTGCAGACAGATCCTGGATGGTGGATAGTGACCTCATTAGACTCTGGTTTGAGGGTGACAGGACCTGAGTGGCTACTGGGCTCTGTAGATGAACTCTTTATCTCCTTCTCCCTAAATGTAAAAGAGTTAAACATTAGTCTGTTTTAAGTCTGTTGAAATTATGGTTAGTTGGGATTCAGTTCATAAGTATAACTGTATTCATGTTCTAAATGTTCTTTAAACATTCCTTCAATTATCTGTGTAACAAATCATTATTGATGACCCCTGTGTTCAGGCATTTTATTGGATACTGGGGATACAACGATGCATACAGCACCATCCCTAGAAGCTTTCACTCCAGCTGGAAAAACACATATTTTAAATAATCATAATATGTTAAGTCCTGAAACAAAGTTATAGAAAAAAAGGTATAAGATTGTTTAATTGTGCACATAGCAAAGTCAGAGAAGGCTTTCCCTAGGAGGTAACATTTGTACAGGGTTGCAAAGGTTGGCCAGGAGTTTGCCAGGCAGATGGGATAATCAGAAATTTTTCTGGAAGAGTGAAGAACATCTTCAAACAAGTAGTTCAGGATGGAATGTGGGTGTGAGTGCATGTGGATTGGGGAGTAGAAAAGAGGAAGACTTATGAAGCTAGAAAAATAGGCAGGTGTCAGGCAAAGGGCTTTGCATGTTGGGCTAAGGAATGTATATCTTTATTTTGAAATACTCGCCAGAGAATGTCATGGATTGCATAACATTTGTCGGATTATAGAGGATGGATTAGATGGGCATGGGCCTGGAAGCAGGAAGACCACCTGGGAGACTGTTGAGGGCTGAGGGCTTGAATCGAGGCAGTAAATATGAACCTGGAAAGTTGAAACAGATTTCAAGTAAAATTAGTGTGGGAGAAGTGTCAGCGGGCTAGGATGAGGGAGAAGTCTTGCGTGGGTCCCACATTTCTGATTTGAGGTGATGGGAATGCCCTCAACCTCAACAAGGGATAAAGGAGGAAGGGCAGGGAATTTGTTATGGGGAGATGCAAGATGTGCTTGTATGTGTTGAAGTGGACCTGTCTGGGTAAAGATGTTCAGTTGGTGATTGCAAATAAGCATTTGAAGGTCAAGAGAGATATCTGGGCTGGAAATAAAAGTTTCAGAATTAAAGAATGGGTAGTTAATGAAGGTGTGAGAATGGATGACATTGCCCAAGAAGATCTTGGAAGGAGAGAGGAGAATAGGACCAAAGACAGGACTCTGGAGAACTTTACCATTTAAGGAATGAGCTGAAGAGTGAGGGAAGTGGAGAACAAGGGGCCAATTGATGATCTGTTTTGAGATATTCTCATGTTAAATTTTCTTGTTGATAATTACCAGGACTATGCTTCCTTTCCTTTTTCCTTTCTCTTCCTACCCTCCCTTTCATCTCCTCCTCCACCACCACTTTTTCTTTTCCCATTTCCTCTTCTTCCTTTTCCTCCTCCTCTCCCATTCCCCCAACCTCCCCTCCCCTCCCTCTCCTCCTCCTTTTTCTCTTAATGCTTGACTATTCCAAAATAAAATCTAGGGACACTGAAGAAGCATTTTTTTTTCCTAGCAAAATTTTTTTCCCTACCCAGTCTTGGAATCTTAATACAGACAAAACATCATTTACTTACTTTGCAACTGCTACATAACAGCTATTAGTCAGAAAAACTAACATTACCGAGCATTTATTCGGTTCCATGAATTATCTCACTCGAATCTCCCCAAATCCTGTGGGAGACGTGTTCTAAACACCCTCATTTTAAAGAGGATGAATTGAGTCTCAGACAACTTCCATGGCTTCCCAAAACCACACACCAGATGTGTAGTCAGGATTCAGACCTAAGCCTGAGTGTCTAAGGCCTGTGTCACACTTCCCTTCCCCGTTACTTGCTCCTCTTGTCAGTTACGGTGTTGTGATGTTCAGTCCCTTTGTATCCAGCCTCTCTTGGAATTCTTCAAGTCTTAACTTCTATTAGGTCAAGAGAAAAAGTGTCCTCCAGTCTTTTTCCAGTGACTGCAATAAGGCTTGTTGGCTGCTGGGTCTGTTCTGACTTTTCCTGTCTCCTGTCCACTGAATGGTTTTGGATTCCTCTCCTGATGGTCGATTTTGCCACCAAGACAGGTGACCTCACTCCTGAATAATAATAATAATAATAATAATAGCAAACATTTGTATTTATTATGTGTCAGGCATGCACTAGCTCGTTTTATACAGCAGCTCTACGGATCATTGATGGGGCTTTGCTGTATTCATCACAGCTCCTTTGCCTCTGAACTTGGCCCTGGCTGACCTTCTTGGACTCTGACATGGGGTCGACTCCCTACTCTGCTAGGTCCATGGCTAAGCCCCAGCTGGTCCCCCTTCTGCTGGCAGCTAAGATTTTCTCTCAGGCTGGGCCCTCCTGCTTAACCCCCAAGCATGTGGTCTCTGTGCCCTGGGACTTTTGCCCTCGACTTCTACTGCTTTTGAAAATAAACACCCCCAAACCTGCCTTAACAAGTTGCTGATAATGCTACAAACAGAGTATTAATGTGTCTCACTGTCATAAACAGAGTCATAAACAGAGACAGCTTCTTCTGGCACAGAGTGCCTGGGAGGCAGGACTGTCCCAGTAAACTTCTCATCCCAATTTTCTGGAGACAAACATTTCTGGACTAGTCAAACTTTATTTTATTTGCTTGGTTTCTCTGGCTGTAATAAACTGGGTAGCCTCCCAGTCCTTTCATGACCTGGATGGGGTTGACAAATAAGTCCCACCTCTGAACTCCAAGGTGTCTGCCTCCGGACCTGGAGCATCCCATCTCAGAGAGAAACAGATGTGGGCTAGGATTTGCAGACCACAGGATTAACCAACATGCTGTATCTTCCTGTAACAACAGGTTTACTCCATGGCAGAAATGAAACTGTTACCAAACCAAACTGGGGTCTGCTTGCTCTCACACAATAAAGCAAATCTACTGACACCGGTTGTGGTGAAGGAAAATGTAGCATTCGTTGCAGGGCGCCAAGCAAGGAGTTTGCGTCTTTTAAGAACTAGCTGCCCTGGACTCCTTGCTTGGCACCCTGCAATGGACGCTACACTTTCCTTCACCACAACCAGTGTCAGTAGATATGCTTTATTGCGTGAGGACAAGCGGACCCCAGTTTGGTTCGGTAACAATTTTATGGAGAACACGGAGGGAGTCCTGTTCTGGGAAGACCCCATAGAGTCCTACTTGGTTACAAAACCAGTGTATATGGAGTAAAACCCACAATTCACATTTATTTTTAAGATTAAATGAAATTTCAGATTTCCTACTTGCTACAGACTGGATTCCTGGGGGTCATTGTCACTCTCCTCTGAGGGCAGAGGTAGTTTGGTGGAAAACTTTGTGAGGCTCTGGCCTGGGGTGGGGGTGAGCTGAGGCTGTTCAATAACTCCTCCTTCCCTCCCTCCCACTTTCCTCTCTCCTTCCTTCTCTATCTTCCTCTCCCCTCCATCTTCTGTCTCCCTCCTTCCTTCCCTTCTTATTTTCTCAGGCTCTAGTTCTTAGTTTCTGTCAATGAAATGCTCTCTCTAGTGGGAACAGATTGTCACTGGCATTTTCCAAGCATAAATGAGCTTCGGAATTTGTATAGCTGTCATAGACTCTTAGAATGCCATCGCCCGCTGTGACCACAAAAGTCCATCCTTTTTACATCTTAGGTGAGGAATGGAAAGTGACTCAATAGACAGAAAGAGGCAGAGCCAGACTAGACCCCAGAGCTCCAGGCTTCTGGTCCCGAGCTCTCAGTGACATAGGGAGAATTGTCAACTAGGCTTTAAACCAAGGCACCAGCTCTGATTTCATCAAGAGGTTGTGGGATTTGCAGATCATCTGTTGCTGGTGATGTTGTAAGAACAAGATTGTGGTGATGACAGGAGGTGTCTGCTCCAGATTAGTAATAGAACAGCCCTTCTGGAAATGCAGGGTTGGAGGGTGACTCTTGCCAAACTGTAGTATCCAGTGCCCAGGGATCCAAATCCAGCCAAAACCAGGGCCAGCTGCTCCAGGGGAAGAAACAATCTGTTCTTTTCCTGCCCATCCGGGGAGCTGGGCATGTCCTGAGGCAGACACTGTCAGTTAGCACAGCTGCTCTCCTGAGAGGGAAGACTCTGTGTGTGCCCTCAAATTCCTGTATCCTTTTTCTCCTTGGCAACTGGTTAAATTATTTTTCCCAAAGATGATATGGTAGATTGATAACTTAGCACTACCTTTTAAAAATTATATGGGCAAATACAGATCTCTTCCTTCAGATAAACTATTGCTACATGGACCATTGACCCAGAAGAATCCAGAAAATATAGATGGACAAGATAATTTTGTATCTTATATTTTCTTCAACAGAAATATCTGAGAACCACTCCAAGAAAAGCTTTGTGAGAGGAGCTTGAAAGACACAAAGCAGAGCCATGATCCCTGTCCTTAAGGATCTGACTCTCTACTGGGTGATCATACTCATTTCCTATTTCTGCTTTAACAAATTCCTACAAACTTAATAGCTTAAACAGCACATTTTATCCTCTTACAGTTCTGAAAGTCAGAAGTCCAAAATGGATCTCATTGGATCAAAAAGGTTCTGGCAGGGCTGTGTTCCTTCCGGAGTCTCTAGGGCATAATCTGTTTTCCTGCTTTTTCCAGCTTCTGAAGGCCGTCCACATTCCTTGGCTTGCGGCCTCTTCCTCCATCTTCAAAGACAGCAATGGCCAGTCAAATCTTTCTCCCATTGCTATTTTTCTTGTTCTCACTCTTCTGTCTTTCTCTGCCAGTTTTATACACACTGTGGTAATTTTGGGCACATTAGGTCATCCAGGATGATCCCTTCATTTTAAAGCCAGCTGAGTAGCAAACTTAGTTCTCCTTTTCTATGTAACATAGCCTAATCATAAATTCTGGATATTGGGTTATGACATCTTTGGGAGGCCATGATTCTGCCTGCTTTGGAGATTTAGACATGTTCCTAGGTAATCATTAAGCATGATGATTAGTGCTCTGATATGGGCGTAGAAGAGGCAATTATGGGAGCCTATAAGAAGAGCACCAGTATGAAAGGATGATGCAGTGGTGGGGCAGCAGTGAGGGAGTCTTCCTGGGAAAAGTGACATTTGAGTTCAGATTTTTAGCTTGTGTGAGAGTCTGGCCAAGAAAGGGGAAAAGACATTCTAAGAACAGGGAAAAGTGTACAAGAGAAGCATGGATATGGTGGCATGACAGGGAAAGAAACTATGGCGGGAGTGGTGGATGCTATAGGAGACTGGAAAATTCATGCACTGGAAGGTTCTGTCGGGAAATAGATGGCACTTTCAAAGAGGGTGATTAAAGAGCCCTTTAATAATATTTGAGTGAAGGAGATTTTGCAATGTTTGGGTTGGGTTAAGGGAAAGCAACAAGGAATGATGAAGTACCCCAGGATGGGCAACAACCAGAAGTATCATGAAACCTAGGCCTGGGGGCAATGGGAAGGAGTCTCTATGAGATGATGGGAGTTATGACTATAGGAGGGCCACCCTGTGGTCTTTGATAGAAAAACACAGCCATGTGAAACCACAGCCTGGCAGGGAGAGATCCAGAGGAACACAAATTCCGATGCCTCTGCCTCCCACCTTCCAATCTGCTGCTCTTGCCTTTCATTGGTTAATCCAACCAGAAGCCAGGGGACAGGGGATCTTGGTGGACATAGTGCATGAAATTTAGCCCCGTGCAACTCAGAAGAAAATTACTCTGGAAGGAAGACTGCAGGGACCAGACAGGAGGACCTACTGTGTTGTGAATAAAGAATCTCAATTTTATACTGAAGGTCACAGGGAGCCTAAGAAGCATTGTAAGTAGGTCAGTCAATGGTTCTTTAAATCTTTCTGCAGGTTTGTTTACCATCCATTCTCCACATTACCTTCATCCTGTAGGGTAAAGATTTTAATCTAGTCTCCATCTCTTATCTTTATCCCACCTCTCAGAACCTTGACAAGATGATTTATACACTCTGTCAGCCAAAATATTAATGGCCAACAATGCCTTAATGTGCCACCTCCTTCAGATATGTTTAACTTTATTGGGAGCCTTCAGTCCCTGGATCAGTTAGTTATTGTCATAATTACGTTGTGTTACAAACCACTTCCAAACTCTGGGGCTTCGAATAATAAGTATTTATTTAGCTCAGAAGTCTGTAGGGTGGCGATCTAGGCTGGGAAGTTTTTCTGGTCTCAACTGGGCTTGCTCACATACCTGGGGGTCATGTAGCCTGTTGGCTGAGGACTCACATTTCTTGGGATTTGCTGGTGGTCAAATGGCTTTTGACATGCTCTTCTCCCCATGTTTCACCCAGCCCTCCAGTGGGCCAACCTAGGCTGGTTCTGAGCACAGTGGTCCAGGTGCAAGAGCAGAATCAGAAATGTGCAGGCTCTTGACCAAGTTACTGCTTGTGTCACAACTGCCATCACATCCTATTCGTCAAAGTGAGTCAGTGACTAAATAGACTCCACTTCTTGATGAGAGAAACTGCAAAGTCACATGGCAAACGACATGGGTAGAAGAACAAATAAAGAACTGGCACCAGTGATACAATCAATCTGCCAGTCATTTCTGGGTGCCTTAACTCAGGCAGCAGGGAATGATTTATTTATCAAATTATGTATTTGTTTATTATCAGAATCCCCCACCAAACTGTCAGCCCTGACAGAGCACAGCTGTACCTTCAAGTGGCTGTAACATATGTGCTTACAGCAAATTTTCATTGAAGCCAGTAGTGAGTGCTGCTGGGTTCACATGGGCATTATCCAAAGAATGGTCTTTATAAACCTATTCTAGTCCACCAAGTCCCCATAAGCAGACAATTGTCCCTGAAAATAAATAAGCACAAATGTGCTTTCCTCTTACACATTTAGTTCTGCTGTGTTTCTGTTTCACTTTCTCTTTTTCAGGTTTTGATCAAGCTGGGTGAACCTAGTCAAGGAAAAGCTGTCCCTCACTGGGGGCCTTGTCTCCCCTCATCACTCTCCACTAGGGCCTGGGGAGTTGACTCAGTTGTACAGTTTGGACAGATGACATCACTGAACTAAAGGGTATGATACCCCTGTTACGGACTGAATTGTGTCCCCTCTAAATTCATGTGTGTTGAAATCTTAACCCCCAGTACTTCAGAATGTGACTGTATTTAAAGACTGGGATTTAAAAGAGGTAATTAAGGTAAAATGAGTTCATGTAGGTGGGCCCTAATTCAATATGACTGGTGCTCTTATAAGAAGAGGAGATTAGGACACAGACACATGTAGAGAAAAGACCATGTGAAGACACAGGAAGAAGAGTCAAGGAGAGAGACCTCAGAAGAAATCCTGACAACACTTGATCTCAGACTTCCAGCCTCCAGAATTGTGAGAAAATAGATTTCTATTGTCTAAGCCACCCAGTCTAAGCTACGTCGTATAGCAGCTCTACCAAATTAATACATCCCCTTTCTTACAAGGGAACAGCTTATTTGGAGGGAGGCTTATTTGGAGGGACTCTCCCAACCCCACTCCCAATGTGAGTCAGAGGAATCCAAGTTGACTTCCTGGAAGAGGCTTGCCCAGAGAGGAAGTGTCACTGGAAATCTCATGGGACCCCTTCAGAGTGGCCCATACAGGTTGAAGACAGATGGCGCTGGTCCTTTCATGTGGCCTTCCCAGGGCTCTGTAAGCAGTTCTAACTTGTTCTTGTAGGCTGATGCTAAATTCCATTCATTAGCAAGTTTGCCAGTGACCTAATTTTATTGGTTCCTCAGGAGCTCTTCTCTTGCTTTCAGGCCTCCGGTCATCTAAAATGTGGCGTCTTCAGCAAATTCACCCCTCTCATTATGTGTGATCCCTCTTCTAGGCCATTTAGCCCTTCTTGCAGCTATCTAATAAATAAATACTGACTCTAAGACCCAAACCCAAGAGGCCATACATTTAATTGCTTTCCATGCTGAGATAGAATCATTTATTAGCTCTGTGCAAAGCGCAGTGTTTGAAAACTCCAAACCACATGAAACGCCACAAGTCCTGAGTCAGAGCCTAACGGAGAAACAGCCAACTCTCATCTGAACTTTGTTAGGCCTCATGACCTTTCACAAAACCTCAAAGCAAACATAATTCAGCCCCTGGATAGGCTCAAACTCTGAGCTGAGTCCTGTCGTTTGTTTGGTTTTATAGCAGTTGCTTATATCACAAATCCACACTTCTGGTTAAAAAAAAAAAAAAGAGCCCTGAGATGGCTTCAAACCGGTGTGATGTTCTGTTTTATTTTTGTTTTGTAACATGTCTATTAGTTGTGAAACTCAGACTTCTTTGGAAAGCTAGCTCTACAGAACAACCTGTGGGTTTAGAATTGCCAGGTCAATTGGGACCAGGAGATTTAAATGGAATTCAGTGAGAAACCAATTATTGTGAATCTGACTGGAATAACTGGTAGAGAAGGAATAGCTGGGAGGAGGAGTAGGGAGGCCAGAAGAGGATAGTTTTGTTTTGTTTTAAAGAAGGAAGGTTTGGTGCTGAGGCATTGTCTGGACACAGTGGATGCTTGGTAAGAATTTCTTGATGACCTCTTCAACTCATGTAATCTGTAGTTTCTGCTTGTCCTGAACTTAATTCAGAGAGCCCTGACAAGAACTTTGCAGCCATTTCCATATCACCATATATCTGTCCGGCCCTGCTGGCCTGTTGCCCGGCTGAGTTAGTGTGGCTTGACAGGGAACGCTATGATGAGAAGGAGGCCAGCCCAGGGCTCTTCTTGCTACAACTGGGCTGAGAAAGAGGAGCAATGTGGCAGACAGGAAGGGTTTGGACTTTGAGTCAGACATGTCCACTGTGTTGGGACAGTCGGTAATAGAAATTTGGTCGTATGGACTACATCCACTTCCTGGAGGTTATGGTGGTAGCCCAGACAAAGAAAGGTGACCAGAACAAAACCAGGGACTTCCTCAGGCAAGTGGAACCACACGCCACACCGCCATCTTAGCAGACAGCCCAGGTTGGCCTGGTAGCAGATGGCTGCCCCAACCGTGGGCTTGGAGTTTGGGGGCAGGATTCTGATCAGTGTGTGTTAAAAGTTAGTTTGTGTAGGAGGGGAGGGTGAAGGTGGTGCAAGAGTGGATTCACATGGGATTCAGGGTGGGAACTTAGCTCTAACAGGTGCCCCCCTGTTAAATTGAGTCTCAAAATCAGGTAAACTCTTGTCGACTCGTCTATGAATTAGACCAGAACTACTTAATGCACTGCTCTTTTCCCTTTCCTCTTCCTCCCCCTACTCTCCTCTACCACAGATGTATCTGGAAAGGTCTTGGAGCAGTGGAAGGACATGAAGTCGTAGAAGCAGGGGATCTAGATCAGGCGGGGACTTGTAGGTCATTGTGAGACCTTGGAAAGTAAGAAGGCCTCCAACCGCTTAACTTACTGTCTGCTCTTCTCCGCTTCAACGTCCCCAAATCCAAGCAGGACCCACAAAATGAGCTTAGACACGTTTTCCTACGTTTCAGGTGATATGTGAACCAAATCCAAATTATTTGCATCGGTAAATGTTTTGTAGACCATATTTTCAATGCGACCAAATTGCATTTGGTAAAGTTAATGGTTATAAGATTTTGTATCAGTCCTGCAGAAGGGAACAAAAGAGTAAATAATATTTCAACCCCACTGTTTTGGACTTCCATATTGACCTCACATATATTTCATCTCTGTTTATGTACACAAGTATTTAAATACGAATTATACCAAAATTGATGGATTATTATTGAAAAAAGTTTTAAGATCAATCTTTGTTCAATCAATCCAATTCTTTGATAACATGTCCATAAAAGAGTTAAACCATTTTTATTTTTTATTTTTGTTTGAATACAAGGATCATAATTAGAATCAATTAATTTTCTGGTTTGATTAATTTATTCTGACTTAACTTTCACCTAGCTGTATATTCTGTGATTATGAGTTTTCCTTTGCAAAAGTGATTTCTACCAAGCTTATTTCTCAGGTCAAATTTAAAAAGATTTGATTCTTACATTCACTTTTGGCTAAAAAGCATTTTAAATTGTATGCAATTTTAGATACTGTGTTTTTTTTTTAACATCTTTATTGGAGTATAATTGCTTTACAATGGTGTGTTAGTTTCTGCTTTATAACAAAGTGAATCAGTTATACATATACATATATCCCCATATCTCTTCCGTCTTGCGTCTCACTCCTACCCTCCCTATCCCACTCGTCTAGGTGGTCACAAAGGACCCAGCTGATCTCCCTGTGCTATTCAGCTGCTTCCTACTAGCTATGTATTTTACATTTGGTAGGGTATATATGTCCATGCCACTCTCTCACTTTGTCACAGCTTACACTTTCCCCTCCCCGTGTCCTCAAGTCCATTTTCTACGTCTGCGACTTTATTCCTGTCCTGCCCTTAGGTTCTTCAAAACCATAGTTTTCATTCTTTTTTATTTTATTTTTTTAGATTCCATATATACGTGTTAGTGTACAGTATTTGTTTATCTCTTTCTGACTTATTTCACTCTGTATGACAGACTCTAGATCCATCCACCTCACTACAAATAGCTCAATTTCGTTTCTTTTTATGGCTGAGTAATATTCCATTGTATATATGTGTCACACCTTCTTTATCCATTCATCTGTCGATGGACACTTAGGTTGCTTCCATGTCCTGGCTATTGTAAATAGAGCTGCAATGAACACTGTGGCATATGACTCTTTTTGAATTATGGTTTTCTCAGGGTATATGCCCAGTAGTGGGATTGCTGGGTCATATGGTAGTTCTATTTTGAGTTTTTTAAGGAAACTCCATACTGTTCTCCATAGTGGCTGTATCAACTTACATTCCCACCAGCAATGCAAGTGGGTTCCCTTTTCTCCACACCCTCTCCAGAATTTATTGTTTGTAGATTTTTTGATGATGGCCATTCTGACCGGTGTGAGTTGATACCTCATTGAAGTTTTGATTTCCATTTCTCTAATTATTAGCGATGGTGATCATTCTTTCATGCGTTTGTTGGTAATCTGTATATCTTCTTTGGAGAAATGTCTATTTAGCTCTTCTGCCCATTTTTGGATTGGACGGTTTGTTTTTCTGATATTGAGCTGCATGAGCTGCTTGTAAATTTTGGAGATTAATCCTATGTCAGTTACTTCATTTGCAAATATTTTCTCCCATTCTGAGGCTTGTCTTTTCAACTTGTTTATGGTTTCGTTTGCTGTGCAAAAGCTTTTAAGTTTCATTAGGTCCCATTTGTTTGTTTTTGTTTTTATTTGCATTTCTCTAGGAAGTGGGTCAAAAAGGATCTTGCAGTTATTTATGTCATAGAGTGTTCTGCCTATGTTTTCCTCTAAGAGTTTGAGAGTGTCTGGTCTTACATTTAGGTCTTTAATCCATTTTGAGTTTATTTTTGTGTATGGTGTTAGGGAGTGTTCTAATTTCATTGTTTTACATGTACATTTCATTCTTTTACATGAGTTTTTCCAGCACCACTTATTGAAGAGGCTGTCTTTGCTCCACTGTATATTCTTGCCTCCTTTATAAAAGGTAAGGTGACCGTATGTGCGTGGGTTTATCTCTGGGCTTTCTATCCTGTTCCATTGATCTATATTTCTGGTTTGTGCCAGTATCATACTGTCTTGATTACTGTAGCTTTGAAGTATAGTCTGAAGTCCGGAAGCCTGATTCTTCCAGCTCTGTTTTTCTTTCTCAAGATTGTTTTGGCTATTTGGAGTCTTTTGTGTTTCCATACAAATTGTGAAAGTTTTCGTTCTAGTTCTGTGAAAAGTGCCATTGGTAGCTTGATAGGGATTGCACTGAATCTGTGGATTGCTTTGGGAAGTAGAGTCATTTTCACAATGTTGATTCTTCCAATCCAAAACATGGTATATCTCTCCATATGTTTGTATCATCCTTAACTGCTTTCATCAGTGTCATAGTTTTTTGCCTACAGGTCTTTTGTATCCTTAGGTAGGTTTATTCTTAGGTATTTTATTCTTTTTGTTGCAGTGGTGAATGGGAGTGTTTCCTTAATTTCTCTTTCAGATTTTTCATCATTAGTTTATAAGAATGCAAGAGATTTCTGGGCATTAATTTTGTATGCTGTTACTTTACCAAATTCATTGATTACCTCTAGTAGTTTTCTGGTAGCATCTTTAGGATTCTCTATGTATAGTATCATGTCATCTGCAAACACTGACAGCTTTACTTCTTCTTTTCCAAATTGGATTCCTTTTCTTTCTTTTCCTTCTGTGATTGCTGTGGCTAAAACTTCCAAAACTCTGTTGAATAATAGTGGTGAGAGTGAGCAACCTTGTCTTGTTCCTGATTTTAGTGGAAATGGTTTCAGTTTTTCACCTTTGAGGATGATGTTGGCTGTGTGTTTTTCATATATGGTCTTTATTATGTTGAGGAAAGTTCCCTCTATGCCTACTTTCTGGAGGGTTTTTATCATAAATGGGTGTTGAATTTTGTGAAAAGCTTTTTCTGCATCTATTGAGATTATCATATGCTTTTCCTCCTTTGATTTGTTAATATGGTGTATCACATTGATTGATTTGCATATATTGAGAATCCTTGCATTCCTGGGATAAACCCCACTTGATCATGGTGTATGATCCTTTGAATGTGCTGTTGGATTCTGTTTCCTAGTATTTTGTTGAGGATGTTTGCATCTATATTTATCAGTGATATTGGCCTGTAGTTTTCTTTCCTTATGACATCTTTTTCTGGTTTTGGTATCAGGGTGATGGTGGCCTCATAGAGTGAGTTTGGGAGTGTTCCTCCCTCTGCTATATTTTGGAAGAGTCTGAGAAGGATAGGTGTTAGCTCTTCTCTAAATGTTTGATAGAATTTGCCTGTGAAGCCATATTGTCCTGGGCTTTTGTTTGTTGGAAGATTTTTAATCACAGTCTCAATAACAGTGCTTGTGATTGGTCTGTTTATATTTCTATTTCTTCCTGGTTCAGTCTCGGAAGGTTATGTTTTTCTAAGAATTTGTGCATTTCTTCCAGGTTGTCCATGTTATTGGCATATAGTTGCTTGCAGTAATCTCTCATGATCCTATGTATTTCTGCAGTGTCAGTTGTTACTTCTCCTTTTTTATGTCTAATTCTATAGATCTGAGTCTTCTCCCTTTTTTCTTGATGAGTCTGGCTAATGTTTTATCAATTTTGTTTATGTTCTCAAAGAACGAGCTTTTAGTTTTATTGATCTTTGCTATCGTTTCCTTCATTTCTTTTTCATTTACTTCTTATCTGATCTTTATGATTTCTTTCATCGGGCTAACTTTGGGGTTTTTTTTGTTCTTCTTTCTCTAATTGCTTTAGGTGTATGGTTAGGTTGTTTATTTGAGATGTTTCTTGTTTCTTAAGGTACGATTGTATGGCTTAAACTTCCCTCTTACAACTGCTTTTGCTGCGTCCCATAGGTTTTGGATCGTCGTGTTTTTGTTGTAATTTGTCTCTAGGTATTTTTTGGTTTCCTCTTTGATTTCTTCATTGATCACTTGGTTATTTAGTAGTGTATTGTTTAGCTTCCATGTGTTTGTATTTTTTACAGATTTTTTCCTGTAATTGATATCTAGTCTCATAGCGTTGTGGTCAGAAAAGATACTTGATACAATTTCAGTTTTCTTAAATTTACCAAGGTTTGATTTGTGACCCAAGATATGATCTATCTTGGAGTATGTGCATGAGCACTTGAAAAGAAAGTGTATTCTGTTGGTTTTGGGTGGAATGTCCTATAAATAACAATTAAATCCACCTTGTTTAATGCATCATTTAAAGCTTGTGTTTCCTTTTTTATTTTCATTTTGGATGATCTGTCTATTGGTGAAAGTGAGATGTTAAAGTCCCCTACTGTGACTGTGTTACTGTCGATTTCCCCTTTTATGGCTGTTAGCATTTGCCTTATGTATTGAGGTGCTCCTATGTTGGGTGCATAAATATTTACAATCTTTATATCTTCTTCTTGGCTTGATCCCTTGATCATTATGTAGTGCCCTTCCTTGTCTCTTGTAATCTTTATTTTAAAGTCTATTTTGTCTGATATGAGAATTGCTCCTCCAGCTTTCTTTTGATTTCCATTTGCATGGAATATCTTTTTCCATCCCCTCACTTTCAGTCTGTATGTGTCCCTAGGTGTGAAGTGGATATCGTGTAGACAGCATATATACAGGCCTTGTTTTTGAATCCATTCATCCAGTCTATGTGTTTTGGTTGGAGCATTTAATCCATTTATATTTAAGGTAATTATCGATACGTATGTTCCTTTTACCATTTTCTTAATTGTTTTCGGTTTGTTATTGTAGGTCTTTTCCTTCTCTTATGTTTCCTGCCTAGAGAAGTTCCCTTAGCATTTGTTTTAAAGCTGGTTTGGTGGTGCTGAATTCTCTTAGCTTTTGCTTGTCTGTAAAGCTTTTAATTTCTGTGCTCAATATGAATGAAATTCTTGCTGGGTAGAATAAACTTGTTTGTGGGTTTTTCCCTTCATCACTTTAAATATGTCTTGCCACTCCCTTCTGCCTTGCAGAATTTCTGCTGAAAGATCAGCTGTTAACCTTATGGGGATTCCCTTATATGTTATTTGTTGTTTTTCCCTTGCTTCTTTTGATATTTTGTATTTAATTTTTGATAGTTTGATTAATATGTGTCTTGGTGTGTTTCTTCTTGGATTTATCCTGTATGGGACTCTCTGTGTTTCCTGGTCTTGATTAACTATTTCCTTTCCCATATTAGGGAAGTTTTCAACTATAATCTCTTCAAATATTTTCTCAGTCCCTTTCTTTTTCTGTTCTTCTTCTGAGACCCTTATAATTCATATGTTGGTGCATTTAATCTTGTCCTGGGGTCTCTGAAACTGTCCTCTATTCTTTTCATTTTTTTCTTTATTCTGCTCTGCAGTTGTTATTTCCACTATTTTATTTCCATGTTACTTATCTGTTCTTCTGCCTCAGTTATTCTGCTATTGCTTCCTTCTAGAGAATTTTTTTCATCTTCGAGCAAATTTTATTTTATTTTCAGCTTTGAATTATAATTGACAAATAAAATTGTTTGAGTTGAAAGTGTACAACATGATGATTTGATAATTGAGAAATGATTATCGAAATCTAGATATCTAATACATCCATCACCTCATGTAGTTACCTTTTCTATCCAGTAGTAAGAATGCTTAAGATCTACTTTCTTAGTAAATTTCAAGGATAAAATACAATATTATTAACTATAGTCACCATATTGTACATTATATCCTCAGGAATTTTTCATCATATAACTAAAAATTTGTACACTTTGACCAACATTTTTCCATTTCCCCCACCTCCCAAACACCTGGCAACCATTATTTACTCTCTTTCTCTATGAATTTGACTTATTTTTCTTTCAGATTCCAGATATAAGTGATACCATACTGTATTTGCCTTTCCCTGTCTGGTTTAGCATAATGCTCTCCAGGTTCATCCATGTTGTTGCAAATGGCAGGATTTCCTTCTTTTTACAGCTTAATAATAGTCTATTATATGTATTTTATAATATACATTATATTATATATGCCACTATTTTTTTAACTTCTTTATTCAAGTATAATTGCTTTATAATGGTGTGTTAGTTTCTGTTTTATAACAAGGTGAATCAGTTTTACATATACATATATCCCCATATCTCTTCCCTCTTGCTTCTCCCTCCCTCCCAGCCTCCCTATCCCACCTCTCTAGGTGGTCACAAAGCACTGAGCTGACCTCCCTGTGCTATGCAGCTGCTTCCCACTATCTATCTGTTTTACATTTGGTAGTGTATATGTGTCCATGCCACTCTCTCACTTTGTCCCAGCTTACCCTTCCCCCTCCCCGTATCCTCAAGTCCATCCTCTAATAGGTATGCATCTTTATTCCCATCTTGCCCCTAGGTTCTTCATGACCATTTTTTGTTTGTTTGTTTTTTAGATTCCATATATATGTGTTAGCCTACGGTATTTGTTTTACTATTTCTGACTTACTTCACTCTGTATGACAGACTCTAGGTCCATCCACCTCACTACAAATAACTCAATTTTGTTTCTTTTTATGGCTGAGTAATATTCCATTGCATATATGTGCCACATCTTCTTTATCCATTCATCTGTCGATGGACACTTAGGTTGCTTCCATGTCCTGGCTATTGAG